>NW_024044921.1:15614-184561 GCF_015852505.1 Tachyglossus aculeatus | reverse complement strand
ATATTATCATGAGGGCTCAGCACCAATGCTCTGCACCACAGCAGTCTGTCAGTAAATACTATTGAAAACTGGATTAATGCAGGGAAATTTAGGGGTCGAGGGGATACTAGGGAACATTAGATACTAGGGGCATTAGATAGTCCCTAAAGCATGAGGGCAACCTTCACATGATTTTTTTAATGTTATTTGTTAAGTGCTTGCTATGTGACAGGCACTATTCTAAACTCTGGGGTAGATACAAGGTAATCAGGGTGGACACAGTCCCTGGTTTTTTTTTGATGGCATTTATTAAGCGCTTACTATGTGCAAAGCACTCTTCTAAGCGCCGGGGAGGTTACAAGGTGATCAGGTTGTCCCACAGGGGGCTCACAGTCTTAATCCCCATTTTACAGATGAGGTAACTGAGGCCCAGAGACGTTAAGTGACTTGCCCAAAGTCACACAGCTGACAATTGGTGGAGCTGGGATTTGAACCCATGACCTCTGACTCCAAAGCCCGTGCTCTTTCCACTGAGCCATGCTGCTTCCTGTTCCATATAGGGCTCACAGTCTTAACATCCATTTTACAGATGAGGGAACTGAGGCACAGAGAAATGAAGTGACTTGCTCAAAGTCACAGACAAGTGGCCGAGCTGGGATTAGAACCCATGTCCTTCTGAATTCCTGGCCCATGCTCTATCCACCAAGCCACGAGTCTTCCAAGGATCCTGGTGCCGCTATCGGAGACAGAGCTCCAGGATGGAAGGACTCCGTCTGATCCAAGATGGAGTTGCTTCTGGTTAGATGGCCTGAATTCCATTTCTACAGATGATATAGCGTGGCCTTTAGCATGGCCTAGTGGTTAGAACATGGGCCTGAAAGTCAGCAGGACCTGGGTTCTCATCCTGGCTCTAAAACTTGTCATCTGTGTGATTTTGGGCATGTCTACTTCATTTCTCTGAGCCTCATTGCCCTCACTGGTAAAATGGGGATGAGATACTTGTGAGCCCTACGTAGGACATGGACTGCATCCTACCTGATTACTTTGTCTCTACTCCAGTGTTTAGTACAGTGCCTGGCACATAGTAAATGCTTAACAAATACCATTTAAAAAAAATAGATTCATGGCTGATAAGACCATGGTGAACCTAGTAATGGGAGATTTTTTTAATGTAAGTTGTTAAGCGCTTACTGTGTGCCAGACACTGTACTAAGTGCCCGTGTAGGTACAAGCTATTTAATTGGACACAGTCCCTGCCTCACATGGGATTCATAGTCTTCATCCCCATTTTATAGATGAGGTAACTGAGGCCCAGAGAAGTTAAGTGACTTGCCCAAGGTCACCCAGTAGACAAGTGGCAGAGCCAGGGTTAGAACCCATGTTCTCTGACTCCCAAGCCCGTGCTCTTTCCACTGAGCCACACTGCTTCTCATAAGTAGTACTAGTACTAGTCCCTGAGCCAAAAGCGCAGCCTCTGACAGGAATACCGGGATGTTTGGAGGTAATGCGGTGGTTTACGGGGCGGTGTTCCTTCATTCTAAAGAGCTAGAGGAATCTGTCGAAAGCAATGCGCTCATTCATTCATTCAGTCGTATTTATTGAGCATTTACTGTGTGCACAGCACTGTACTAAGCAATTGGGAGAATGCAATATAACAATTGACACATTCTCTCACCAGGGGAGAACAGTTCCCCTCAGGAATGAAATCTTTGGATCCAATCTAGTGGATAGAGAGCAGGCCTGGGAGTCAGAGGGACCTGGGTTCTAATCCCAGCTCCGCCAGTTGGCTGCTGTATGACCCTGGGCAAGTCACTTAACTTCTCTGTGCCTCAAGTTACCTCATCTGTAAAACTGGGATTAAAACTGTAAATCCTGTGTGGGGCAAGGACTGTGTACAAACCAATTATCTTATACCTCCCCCAGTGCTTAGAACAGTGCCTGACACATAGCAAGCCCTGAACAGATATATTATTATTATTATTATTATTATTATTTTCTCCTAGATGTATTCTCAGGATGAAGAATGCCCACTGATGGCCAGGGACCAAACCCCAGGATAGACACAGTCCCCACCGCTCTGGGCTCATTTGGCTAATTTGAACGAGTGATTAAAGAATGAACCTGGGATTCAGAAGGGTTTGGATTCTAATTCTGATTCCACCATTTGCCGGCTGTGTGACCTTGGGCAAGTCACTTCACTTCTCCGGGCTTCAGTTACCTCATCTGTAAAATGGGGGTTAAGTCTGTGAGCCCCATGAAGGGCAAGGATGTGTCCAACCTGATTACTTTGTATAATAATAATAATAATTATTATTATTATGAAATGGCATTTTTAAGCACTTACTATGTGCAAAGTAATGTTCTAAGCACTAGGGGGGAGACAATCAATCAATCAATCAATTGTATTTATTGAGCGCTTACTGTGTGCAGAGCACTGTACTAAGCGCTTGGGAAGTACAAGTTGGCAACACATAGAGACAGTTCCTACCCAACAGTGGGCTCACAGTCTAGAAGGGGGAGACAGAGAACAAAACCAAACATATTAACAAAATAAAATAAATAGAATAGATATGTACAAGTAAAATAAATAATTAAATAGAGTAATAAATATGTACAAACATATATACATATATACAGGTGCTGTGGGGAAGGGAAGGAGGTAAGATGGGGTGATGGAGAGGGAGACGAGGGGGAGAGGAAGGAGGGGGCTCAGTCTGGGAAAGCCTCCTGGAGGAGGTGAGCTCTCAGTAGGGCCTTGAAGGGAGGAAGAGAGCTAGCTTGGCGGATGTTGGGAGGGAGGGCATTCCAGGCCAGGGGGATGACGTGGGCCAGGGGTCGATGGCAGGACAGGTGAGAACGAGGCACGGTGAGGAGATTAGCGGCAGAGGAGTGGAGGGTGTGGGCTGGGCTGTAGAAGGAGAGAAGGGAGGTGAGGTAGGAGGGGGCGAGGTGATGGAGAGCCTTGAAGCCGAGGGTGAGGAGTTTCTGCCTGACAAGGTAATCAGGTTGTCCAACATGGGGCTCACAATCTTAAACCCCATTTTACAGATGAGGTAACACAGCTAACAAGTGGCAGAGTTGGGATTAGAACCCATGACCTCTGACTCCGAAGCCTGTGCTCTTTCCACTGAGCCAAGCTGCTTCTTGTATCTACCCCAGCACTTAGTAGAGTGTCTGGTACAATGTAAGTGCTTAAAAAGTACCATTTTTTAAAAAAAGGTTCATGGCACAGTGGGTCCAGGCCACGGGTCTGGATGCTTCCCCAAGGAAGGTGGGCTACCTCAGCCATCCATCAGGTCCAAGCTGGGGCCAGCCACCCTTAAATGCAAAAAGTTCCAGGAGAGGTCTAGCTAGCTCTGCCCCTACTCCTCTTGATCAAAGAACTGTCATCCTTAAACTGAGTGGCTATAAAACACTGGCAGTTTCTCTTTTCAGCTGTGGGGAATGTGTTTATGTTTTTGCTTTTCCTGGAAAATGAGGGTCGGGGGTTAATGGATTAAAACTGCTTCTAGACGGAGGGGGAGGTGTCTGAGGGGCCCGAGGTGTCTAGCAGCCTGGAGGCGTGAGGTGATGATACCCTGGACAGATCTTTCACTTAATTCTGGGAAATTGTTAGTCCAGGCAGAATGTGAAAATAATCCTGTTACAGGAGCCAAGATTAGCAAATCTCTCCAGAAGGAGCACCTGGGTTCTCACAGTTCCTATGGGGGTGATTAACCTGGCCAATTTTATCCCACCAAAGTGCCAATATTGGTTTGCAATCAGATCTTTGTTGTAAAATGATTTGGGGTTCAGCATTCTCTCCGAGTCCCTACATTCAATCCCAGTTGGGTGAGACCTTCCACAAAGTACTTCTGATTTTGAGGCTTTGTTTGAAGGGGGTTTGTGTTCTGTTTTAAGATTAGGAAAACACTTTGGTTAATTCTACATGACCTACCTAGGTGTTTTCAAACTGTCCTTTGGAAAATGAAAGATGTTTTTAAATGCTTGTGGTGATTTTAGTGCCTACAGGAATCCTTTCTAAAGGACAATTGTGCTCTCTGTCCATGCGTTTTATTTTTGTTATAATAATAAATTGTAATATTTATTAAGTGCTTACTATATGCCAAACAATATATTGAACACTGGGGTAGATACAAGCAAATTAGGTTAGACACAGACCCTATCCCCCATGGGCTCACAGTCTTAATCACCATTTTATGGTTGAGTTCACTGGGGCCCAGAGAAGTGAAGTGATTTGTCACACAAGGTCACACAGCAGACAAGTGGCAGAGCCAGGATGAGAACCCAGGTCCTTCGACTTTTACGCCTTTGATCTATCTACAAGACCACACTTCTTCCATGATTTCCATAAAATGCATCTATTTAAGTAACCTCTTGACTGGCCAATTTATGCCATAATCACAAATATGTCCTATCGTGATTTCCTATGTTATTTTGATTTAGTTTTTCTTGTTTTATGAACTAGTTTCAACAACATTCAATCTACATTAATGAAAGGGAAATTTGAACATTTTCCCTTGAATCGTAATAATCACTAAAAACCCTATACTAAGCTCCTACAGTATGCAGAGCCCTGTACTGGGTGCCTACTGTGGGCAGGGAACTGTATTGTGCCATCTGTGTGCAGAGAATTATATTGGATGTCTACTATGTACAGAGAACTAGACTACGTACAGAGAACTAGACTAGGTACAGAGAACTATACTAGGTGAGAAGCAGCATAGCCTATGGATAGAGAATGGGACTGGAAGTCATAAGGTCATGGGTTCTAATTCCAGCTCCTCCGCTTGTCTGCTCTGTGACCTTGGGCAAGTCATTTCACTTTCCTGGGCCTTAGTTCCTTCATCTGAAAAATGGGGATTAAGACTGTGAGCCCCATGTGGGACAGGGACTGTCCAACCTGATTTGCTTGTATCTAAGCCCTACTGAGAGCTCACCTCCTCCAGGAGGCCTTCTCAGACTGAGCCCCCTTTGTTCTCTCCTCCTCCCCATCCCCCCCCGCCCTACCTTGTTCCCCTCCCCACAGCACTTGTATATATGTTTGTACAGATTTATTACTCTATTTATTTTACTTGTACATATTTACTATTCTATTTATTTTGTTAATGATGTACATCTAGCTTTACTTCTATTTATTCTGATGACTTGACACCTGTCCACATGTTTTGTTTCGTTGTCTGTCTCCCCCCTTCTAGACTATGAGCCCATTGTTGGGTAGGGACCATCTCTATATGTTGCCAACTTGTACTTCCCAAGCGCTTAGTACAGTGCTCTGCACACAGTAAGTGCTCAATGAATACAATTGAATGAATGAATGAATGCTTAGTACAGTGCCTGGCACATAGTAAGTGATTAACAAATACAATAATTATTATTATTATTACCATGTGCAGTGTCCTGTACTGCATATCTACTGGGTGCAGAGCCCTGTACTTACTGCTTGCACAGTACTGTACAGTACTGTACAGTACAGTACAGCACTCTGCATGCAGTATTAAGCTCAAGAAGCAGAAATGATGACTATTTACTTCCTAATGGAAAGCCTAGGAAATGGTGGAAGGAATCTATGCCAGCAACATTTTGGAAATTCTCAGTTCAACCAGTGAACCCTGAATGCCTAGTCTGGTCTTTGGGTTTCTCAACTTCTGCCCACACTGTGACTGCCTGACTCATTTGTATTGCCAAAGGCGACTTTCTGCTGAGAATTTAATGAGGGCATAAGGGCAGCAGAGAGAGCCAAGCAAAGACAACACTGCATGGGAGAGAGGTCAGGTCATTCCCAGGGGAGCAGGGAAGGAAGGGAGAAGGCCAACCTTGGGAGATCAGGGCAGGGAGGGGGAACAAGGGCAGGAATGAAGAGCAGGGTGGGAGGGGTAGAAGGCAAGGCCTAGGGGAAGAGAAGGAGGAGGAGGAGGAGGCCAGGAGGAGCCCCCTCCTACCTCAACTCTGCGTGGCTCAGTGGAAATTGACTTTGTGGTCAGAGGTCATGGGTTCAAACCCTGGCTCCACCAATTGTCAGCTGTGTGACTTTGGGCAAGTCACTTAACTTCTCTGTGCCTCAGTTACCTCATCTTTAAAATGGGGATTAAGACTGTGAGCCTCCCGTGAGACAACCTGATCACCTTGTAACCTCCCCAGTGCTTAGAACAGTGTTTTGCACATAGTAAGTGCTTAATAAATAATTACTCTCCTACTACAACTCAGCCCGCACACTTCATTCTCCTAATGTTAGCCTTCATCACCTTGATCACGTATACTCGCTGCTGACCTCTTGCTCACAACCTACCTCTGGCCTGGAATGCCCTCCCTCCTCATATCAGATAGATAATTGCTTTCCCCCACCTCAAAACGTTATTGAATGCACATCTCCTCCAAGAAGCCATCCCTGACTGAGCCCCCCTCTCCTCTTCTCCCAGTCCCTTCTGCACTGCTCTTAATTGCTCTTTCATTCATCCTCCCTCCCATCCCTATAGCACATATGTAGATATCTGCATATGTCTGTAATTTATTCATGTATTTATCTATTTACTTGTATTACTATCTGTCTCCCTGAATAGACTGTGAGCTCTTTATGGGCAGGAATGTGTCTGTTGTTATACTGCATTCTCCCAAGCACTTAGTACAGTGCTTTGCACACAGTAAGCACTCAATAAATATGATTGAATGAATGAATAATAATTGTGGTATTTTAAGCACTTACTATGTGCCAGACACTGTACTAAGTGCTGGGGTAGATACAAGCAAATCAGGTTAGACACAGTCGCTGTTCCACATAGGGCTCACATTCTTAAACCACCATTTTACAGATGAGGTAACTGAGGCACAGAGAAGTGAAGTGACTTCCCAAGGTCCCACGGCAGACAAGAGGCAAAGCTGGGATTAGAACCCAGCTCCTTCTTACTCCCAGGCTAGGCCACACTGCTCCTCATTGCTCTGCAGCTTCCCAAATCACCTGTCAGCCCACATCTCCCCTCTCCTCCAAACTCCCCTCTGGCTCCCATCTCTATAACAAACACAAACTCCTCCAAGTCAGTTTCAAGGCTCTCAGCTCTCTGGCCCCACTTTACCTAGTATCCGCTCCCTTTTCCTGCTCTTCCCCAGCTAATAATAACAATGATCATGGTATTTGCCAAGTGCTTACTACATGCCAGCCATTGTACTAAGCACTGGGATGGATACAAGCAAATCGGCTTGAACACAGTCTCTGTCACATGTGGGGCTCACAGTCTTAATCCCCATTTTACAGATGAGGTAACTGAGGCTCAAAGAAGTGAAGCGACTTGCCCACGGTCACACAGCAGACAAGTGGTTAAGGCAAGTGGTTAAGGCAGGATTAGAACCCAGGTCCTTTTTTACTCCACTACACCATGTGCAGACTGTGAGCCCACTGTTGGGTAGGGACTGTCTCTATATGTTGCCAATTTGTACTTCCCAAGCGCTTAGTACAGTGCTCTGCACATAGTAAGCGCTCAATAAATACGATTGATGAGGATGATGATGTGCACCTCATTCTTGACTCTTCCACTTTAGACCTCTTGATTCTCCCTCCCCAAGTCCCCTCCCTCCCCAAGTCCAGCGGCCTGTGGGGAACTGTGGTTCTCCACACTTTCGAAGACCCCCTCAACTCCCACCTCCTCCAACTGACTGAGAGGAGTTTCTGTTTGATGCAGAGAGACACTGGGAGCCAGTGCAGAGTTTGGAGGAGAGGGGAGATGTGGGCTTACCGGTGCTTCGGGAAGATGCGGAGCACTGAGGAGCAGTGTGGCCTAGAGGATAGATCACCTTTATGGATTATTTCCAGCACCCTAAGTACAAACCCTTCAGTCATCCCTGGCACTTATGAAATTATTCCATCCTCATCCCTTTTATATGCAATTATTCAGTTGTACATTCTATTGCTTATCTTGATGACTCTATTTGTAAATAATTTTATATGTCTCTCGAGAGAGTGTAAGCTCCCTGTTGGCAGGGAGTGTGCCATTTCCATATTCCGTACTTTTCACTTGCTTGAAAACTCCTCGAGGGCTGAGATCAAATCTATCAACTCTATGGCATTGTACTATCATAATAACAACCACAACAATGGTAATAATAATATGACAATCACAATAATGATAATTATAATGATAATGCAAATAATCATGGTATTTGTTAAGTGCTTACTATGTGTCAAACACTTTTCTAAGCACTGGGGTAGATACAAGTTAATCAGGTGGGATATAGTCCTGGTTTCCCATGGTGTTCACAGCTTGAGGAGGAGGGAGGAACTCTTAGTTTAGTGCTCTGCCCACAGTAGGTGTTCAATAAATTTTATTAATAATTAATACACCAATTCCCAAGCACTTAGTGCACAGTGCGGTATACAGGATAGAACACAGGCCTGGGAGTCAGAAGGTCATGGGTTCTAAACCTGGCTCTGCCACTTGTCTGCTATGTGGTCTTGGGCAAGTCACTTCACTCCTCTGTGCCTCAGTCCTCACATCTGTAAAATGGGGATTAAGACTGTGAGCCCCATGCGGGACAGGGACTGTGTCCATCCCGATTTGCTTGTATCTACCTCAGCGCTCAGTATAGTGCCTGGCACATAGTAAGCACTTAACAAATATCACAATTATTATTCCTATCATCATCATAACTAATAATAATAACAGTAATAATAATAATAATAATAAATTGCCCTAACTGGGCACTCACCAAATGTTACTATTGGAGAAGCAGCGTGGCTCAGTGCAAAGAGCCCAGGCTTTGGAGTCAGAGGTCATGTGTTCAAATCCCGGCTCCGTCAATTGTCAGCTGTGTGACTTTGGGCAAGCCACTTAACTTCTCTGTGCCTCAGTTTCCTCATCTGTAAAACGGGGATAAAGACTGTGAACACCCCGTGGGACAACCTGAACACCTTGTAACCTCCCCAGCGCTTAGAACAGTGCTTTGCACACAGTAAGCACTTAATAAAGGCTATTATTATTATAATTATTATTATTATTATTATTGCTACTGTGGCTGATAGGACGCTAGGTGGAGCCATGCCCAAACAAGCTAGGCTGCTCCCTGTCAAATCCATCAGCTTCTCAACAATTCCTCCTCTGGGTAGGTGATGTAGGTGACAATTAACTCTCGCCAGTCCATAGACTGTGCCAGATATAACATGGCAGAGAGCAGAGGAACGACGGGAACGTTTGTGCTTTCACAGAATCCAGCCCGGCCAGAGAGAAGACCCCTCCTGCAGCAGGGCCACTAGGGTGGAGGCTGGGTGGTCTGCTACTCTCTGTCATCCATCCCGGCTCCTGGATCCACGGGGAAGTCACCCTCTAGAGTGTCAGTTCGCTGTGGGCAGGGAATGTGTCTATTGTCGTACTGTACTCTTCCAAGCGCTTAGTGTGTAACTGAATGAATGAATGAAGTGCCTGGATCAATCCACCAATGGTTTTTTATTGAGTGCTTATTGTCTGCAGACTCTGTACGACGCACTTGGGAGAGTAATGATAATTATGGTATTTGCTATTATTATTATTATTATGGTATTTGTTAAGCGTTTACTGTGTGCCAGGCACTGCTCTAAGAGCTGGGGTATTCATTCATTCAATCATATTTATTGAGCACTTACTGTGTGCAGAGCACTGTACTAAGCGCTTGGTACAAGGTAATCAGGTTGTCCTACGTGGGGCTCACAGTCTTAATTCCCATTTTACAGATGAGGTAACTGAGGCACAGAGAAGTTAAGCAGCTTGTCCAAGGTCACACAGCAGACAAGTATCGGAGCCGGGATTAGAACCCATGTCCTCTGACTCCCAAGCCTGTGCTCTTTTCACTAAGCCACGTTGCTTCTCCAGTTAAGTGCTTACATGTCTTATGTGCCAAGTACTGTTCTAAGTTCTTGGGTAGGTACAAGGTAATCTGGTTAGACACAGACCCTGTCCCATATGGGGCTCACACTCAATCCCCATTTTACAGATGAGGTAACTGAGGCACAGAGAGGTTAAGTGACATGTCCAAGGTCACACAGCAGACAAGTGGCGGAGCTGGGATTAGGACCCAGGTCCTCTGACTCCCTAGCCCAAGAGTACTACAGAGTTGGTAAACATGTTCCCAGCCCACAAGGAGAGTTTTTAATGTGAAGACTGGGGAGCTTCCCCTCCCTATCCTCGCCCACTCATGCCTGAGAGATTCTAGTTCCTGGGATTTGGGGGCGGGGATGGAGTGCTCTGTAACTGTTAGAAGGCTGGCAGTCAGACAGTCAGTCAATCGTATTTATTGAGTGCTTACTGTGTGCAGAGCACCATACTAAGCACTTGGGAGAGTACACTGTAACAATAAACTGACATTCCCTGCCTGACACAAGCTTACAGTCTAAAGGGGGAGACAGACATTAATATAAATAAATAAAGTTTGTATATTTGTGTATGTGAGTGTATATGAGCCTCTCTCAGGGTTGCACCTGGAGAGTTTCCAGTACCCTACCAGTCTCAACTACAGGAGGGAGAGTCCAGCAGAGACATATCTAATTACTGGACAATTGTACATCCCAAATGCTTAGTACAGTGCCCTGCACACAGTAAGTGCTCAATAAATGCAATTGAATGCATGAATGAATTCCTAGCTTGGGAAGTGGCTAGCAAGTTTAAGGCAATCTGCTGCAAGTCAAAACTGACCCATCCTGGGCAGCAGTGGCATGGGAGAGAGTCGAGGGCAGATACTCAGATTTCTTGTGTGGAAGGAGGCAATGGTAAACCACTTTCATATTTTTACCAAGAAAACTCTATGGATCCACTACCAGAACAATTGCAGGTGGAGGTGAGGTGTTCTGGGAGAGATGCGTCCATGCATCTCCATGGGTCGGAGACGACTCAACAGCATAAGACATGACAAGTACTGTGGGAATGGGGACTGGAGGTGGAGGAGGTGAATAAAGGGAGCAAGTCTGGATGATGAAAAAGGGGGTGTGAGAAGAGGAAAGGTAGGCTTAGTCAGGAAGGGAATGATGGTTTGAAATGGGGAGTAGGTGGGCAGGAGCCCCAAGATGATTCCTTCCCAGTAGTGATGAACTGCTGCTTGCAGTTTTGCTGTTGAATTTTGGGTTTTGCTGTAGCAATCCCGTTATTTCTTTGCTTGTGTGTCTGTCCTCCAAACTTCTGGACTGGGAGCCCCTTTAGGGCAGTGACCCAGTTGGACTCAGTGTCCTTGAGCCTTTTTGTAGCACTTAGTACAGCCCCGGAACACAAGTAAATGTTGAACAACTGTCAGACGTAAATGCAAATGATCATGTATTCTGGCTATGGATTGATGAATATTGAACGGTTAAGGGAAGGTGAGGGGATAGGCAAATAACAGATAGCCAGCTAAGGAGGCTGATAAGGTGGCATGGCCTAGAAGGCAGAACATCAGTCAGGGAAGGCTTCCTGGAGGAGAGGCATTATGGCCTGGTGGGAAATCACGACCCTGGGAGTCAGAAGGATCTGGGTTCTAATCCTGGCTCTGCTATTTGTCTGCTCTGTGACCTTGGGCAAGTCACCTAACTTCCTCATATGAAAAATGGGGTGGGAAGCAGCATGGCCTAGTGGATAGCGCATGGGCCTGGGAGTCAGAAGGACTTGGGTTCTAATCCCAGTTCTGCCACTTACCTGATGAGTGACCTTGGGCAAGCCACTTCACTTTTCCATGCCTCAATTCCCTCATCTGTAAAATGGGGATTAAGACTGTGAGCCCTACATGGGACAGGGACTGTATCCAACCCAATTATCTTGTATCTACCCCAGTGCTTAGAACAGTTCCTGGAACATAGTAAGCACTTAACAAATTCCACAGTTAATATTATTATTCTCCCTCCCTGTAAGACTGTGAGCCCCTTGTGGAGTATGGACTGTGCCTGATCTGATTATAATAATTACAGTATTTTTTAATTTCTTAATATGTGCCAGGAACTGTACTAAGTGCTGGGGTGGATACAAGCAAATCAGGTTGGACACAGTCCCTTGACCCAAATAAGGTAATTGAGGCACAGAGAAGTTGTGACATCCAATGTCACACAGCAGACAAATGGTGGAGCTGGAATTAGAACCCATGACCTTCTGACTCCCATCTTGTATCTACCTCACTGCTTGGCACTTAGTAAGCACTTAAGGGCTACCACTATGATAATGATGATGATGACGATGATGACAGGCTTAGAAGGGCAGGAGGGATGTGGCTTTGCTGAGGGGAGTGAGTAGGCTGAGCAAGAGGTGGAGACTCAGGAGGAAGGAGCTGTTGGAAGGCTCGCTTGGGAGTGTAGACTGCATGTAATTTCAACATTGTAACAAGTCAGAAACTTTCTTGGCAGAAAAAGAAAACAGAAACCCAAGGTGGACTGAGAGTCCCTTTCCCATGCAGTTGAACTGTTGGTTCTTTATCTTCATCTTGACACACACTCTGGGCAACAACAACAACAATATCAACCAAAAAAACCCTCCCAGAAATGAACCTGTTGGAGTATTTGATTTCTTCATTAATCCAGTTTCCCGGTTCTGTATAAATCAGGCTCAGCGGGCACTGAATTAAAGTCTGGGAAGGCTAAGGGGGTTACAACCCACAAGGTGTTTCAACACCCCACACATCTGCTTCTATCCCGATTGCCTTTATGGTTTAGAATCCATTTTCTTTTCCTTACAGAACAGTTCACCTCTCCCATCACACTCTCCCAGAGACAGCTACTTCTCCAGGCACCTTAGTCAATCAATCAATCATATTTATCAATCAATCGTATTTATTGAGCATTTAGTGTTGGCAGAGCTCTGTACTAAGCACTTGGAGAGTACAAGATAACAGACACATTCCCTGCCCAAACTGAATTTGAAGTCTAGAGAGAGATTACAGTCCAGAGGGACCAAGATCAGGAAAATGCCATCCAATTTGTCATACATTTGGCAGGGCAGTTGTGAGGTCCTTGGTCCCCACCCAAACTCAGAGATGCACCTCTGTGGGACCGAGCTGATTCCTCATGATTCATTCCACATTTGGCCACTTGGTAAATTTTTTATGTGTCAGACACTGTCCTAAGCGCTGGGATAGATACAAGCTAAGCTGGTTGGACACAGTCCATGTGCCACATGGGGCCCACAGTCTTAATCCCAATTTTAAAGATGAGGTAACTGAGGCACAGGGAGATTAAGCGACTTGCCCGTGGTCACCCAGCAGACAAATGTTGGAGCCAGGATTAGAACCCAGATCTTCCTGATTCCCAGGTCCGTGTTCTATCCACTATACCACGCTGCTTCTCTGCTATTCACCCTACCCTCAGCCTCACAGTGCTTATGTACATATCTATAAATTATATATTATAAATTATTTATATTAACGCCTACCCACCCCCCCGGTTAATTCGTTGTGGAAACAGAACGTGACCAACTCTGTTGCACTGTACTTTTCCAAGCACTTAATACAGTGCTCTGGATTCAGTAAGGGCTCAATAAATATCACTTATTGATCGATTACTGATAAACCCAAATGTCAAGCATTTCAGCAGCAGGTCAGGATGACTTTCCCTTTAGATGAATAATGACTGGTGGTCTAAATTTGGGAGGATCCAGAGTTCTCCACCCCAAGTGGTTTGTCTTGCCGGATGGGAGAGAGCTGGAAAGACAGCTGGGGGAACTAACCCTGGTCTAAGGAGAAAGTTAATTGTCATGGAGTTTGGATGCCACTGTTCCTCCTCAAATCCTGGCCTGGATGGACTGTGTGGTTGACCCAGGATAGACACAGCTCATGTTCTTCATTCAGGCTGAAAGCAGATGGTTAAGACGGGCCCTTGGTCAGCAAAACCTCCACCCTCTCCAACAGAGTGGGATTAATTTAGTGTTCCCTGGGTGGCTGCCATTATTACAACATTCTTCCAAGGAGTTCAACTCCCCTCTTGCCTTGGAGCAAGGGCTTCTGAGAGACATGCTGAAGGAAATGAAAGCAAGAGTATTCAATAAATAAATGAAAGGTACTTATGGAGTGCTTATAATAACAATGATTATAACAATTACAATAATAATAAATTGTGGTATTAGTTAAACACTTACTATGTGCTAAGTGCTGTACTAAGTGCTGGGGTAGATGCAGTATATGCAGATTGGACACAGGCCCTGTCCCAAATGGGCTTCACAGTTTAAGAAGGAGTGAGAACAGGTATTGAACCCCCACTTTTTTATAATAATAATACAATCTGTTAAGTGCTTACTGTATGCCAAGAACTGTACCAAGTGCTGAGGTAGGTAAAAGCAAATCTGGTTGGACACAGTTCCTGTCCCATGTGGGGCTCACGGTCTCAATACCCATTTTACAGATGAGGTAACAGGCCCAGAGAAGTGAAGTGACTTGCCCAAGTTCACACAGCAGGCATCTGGCAGATCTAGGATTAGAGCCCATGACCTTCTGTCTCCCAGGACTGTGCTCTATCCACTACGCCATGCTGCTTCTCAGATGCTGCTTTACAGATGAGGAAACAGGTCCAGAGAAGTTGACTTGCCCAAGGTCACACAGAAAAAAAGTGGTAGAGCTGGGATTAAAACCCAAAACCTCTGAATCCCAGGCCTGTGCTCTTTCCACAAGGCCTTGCTGCTTCTCTAAGCTTCACTGTACTAAGTGCTTGGGAGAGTACAATGCTATGGATCCTTGCCCTCAATGACTCTTCCGATTGTGGACTGGATGGTAGTGGGTCTTATTATTATTTTACTGATGAGGAAACTGAGACACAGAGAGGGAGAGGTTAAGTGACTTTTCTAAGGTCATGTAGAAGGCCAGTGGCAGAGCTGGGATGAAAATTCAGAAAGGGCAGTATATGCTCATTCCACTGGGTTACACTTTAGGTACTTCTGCTCCCCACAGTGAAGGGAAGAGTGAAAGGGAAATAGGGAGATTGAGACTTTGCCAAGGGGATGGAATGCCAACCTGCTGTGCACCCTGGCAGCCGGAGCTTGTAGCAAGGGGATGGGACACCAATCCTCCAGCCCCACTCCGATCACCTGGAGGAAGAACTTTGCTGGCCTGAATGAGTCTGACCTCATAAACTTAGCTGGGGCAGACCAGACTAATATCTTAAGCAGATGCCTTCTGAGGATCCCATACACTATAGCCCTGCCTGGAGGTAGGGGGTTGGATTAGCTGACTTCTTGAGGTGTCTTCTGGCTCAGTGACACTCTGCTCCTTTAGCAAACACACTTCTGATTCTAATATCCTTAACCATACTCCAGAAATGGGGGAATCCTGAAATCTAACACACAATTCGATAGAGCCACATGCAAAGCCAAAAGCAACAAGGATGCTTCTGCTTTTCCAGAGGAGAACCCTAACCCAAGTTTCCCATGATCTGAGAGGAGGAGAATGGCTATTCCCAGAATTTTGAGCCAGCAAAAAGAAATTGCTGAGCATTGACTTGAGGAAATGAGTAATATCTCGTGTTTAAAGTGGCAAGGCTGGAGGAAACCGTCCAAAAAGATGAATGGGACATGGAAACAAAAACAAAATAACAGAAAATGAGTTGAGTTACCACAGCCAAGCAAATGGAGGCCTGCCAAGGGCAGCAGAACCTGAGGGGCGTGAGGAGGAAACTTGAAATGAAAGCCAGAGGCCCAGAACTTTCCACACTGAAACACTTGAGAAATTTTCCAACCAGCAAGACTAAGGACCTCCCTGCTGGGTTGGTGGGAGAGTGGGGTGTCCCTTCTCCCCCTGACATATCTCCACCTCTGTGACTGACCCACTACCACTCCAGCCCCAATTCTCCCCTCTTTGGGGTGGAATGGGAGGGTCCCATCTGGAAGTTTTCACTCTTCATAGCCTCTTTTGGACCCTCACCCACAAACTCCGTTCCTCCAGGTTTAAACATTTCCTCCCACTCAATTGGAAGATTTTCAGACTTAGTGACCGCATCCTGCCAACCCTAGTCCCAACTCCCAATGCTCAAAGCATGGAAAGATGCTGCCGGGGGAGTCCTCAGATGTCCTAAGTCTTTCTGGGAAGTGTAGTCTCAGGTGTCTTCTTGATTCTAAAATGGTTGAGTTCTTACTGTGTGCAATGCACTGTACTGTTTGGGAGAGTACAATATAACATATAACTATTACTCTATTGATTTATTTTACTTGTACATATTTATTATATTTATTTTATTCTGTTAATATGTTTTGTTTTGTTCTCTGTCTCCCCCTTCTAGACTGTGAGCCCACTGTTGGGTAGGGACCGTCTCTATACGTTGCCAACTTGTACTTCCCAAATGCTTAGTACAGTGCTCTGCACACAGTAAGCGCTCAATAAATATGATTGAATGAATGAATGAACGAATATAACTGATGTGGGCAGGGAACTTGTCTACCACCTCTGTTACATTGTACTCTCCCAAGCACTTGGTACAGTGCTCTGTGCTCAGTAAGTGCTCAATAAATTCAGTTGACTGACCGACCTCCCATCTGAAGTGGATAGAGCATGGGTCTTGGAAGTTAGAAGGTCATTGGTTCTAATCCCGGCTCCACCACTTATCTGCTGCATGACCTTGGGCAAGTCATTTCACTTATCTGTGCCCTCAGTGACCTCATCTGTAAAATGGGGATTGAGACTGTGAGCTCCCTGTGGGACAGGGACTGTGTCCAACCTGCCTCACTTGTCTCCACCCCAGCACTTAGTACAGTGGCTGGCATACAGTAAGCACTTAACAAATACCATTATTAGTATTATTCTTTGATTCTATTACATTGTCCTTTTTAGGTGAGAAGAATCTAGAATTGTGATTGGGTCAGAAGAAACTGCCAATCATGCTTCACCCTTTTCAGTTACACCAGCTCCATGAGATATAGTTTCTGTTTGTAGGGACAGAAACCTAGGGGTTTTCCTTCAGCATGGTTTACCAAGATCTTACTTGATATGGCTCAGCTACCCATGGCTCGAAGCCATAGCTGAGAAGCATCATGGCCTAGTAGAAAGAGCATGGTCCTGGGAGTCAGAGGACTTGAGTTATAATTTTGGCATCACCACTTGTTTGCTGTGTAACCTTGGGTGAGTCACTTAACTTCTCTGGGCCTCTGTTCCTTCATCTGCAAAATGGGGAAGCAATACCTGTTCTCCCTTCTACTTAAACTGTGAGCCCCCTGAGGGACCTGATTATCTTGTATGTATCTCAGCACTCAGTACAGTGCTTGACACAAAGTACTCAACAAATATCACAATTATTATTATTAATTCAGTCAGTCAATCATTTATTGAGCTGTGTGCAGAGCAGTATACTAAGTGCTTGGGAGAATATAATATAATACTATAACAGGCACATTCTCTGCCCACAGTGAGCTTACAGACTAGAGGGAACTAAGGGAATAATATTAATTATTATTATTACTACTAATAATAACCATTCATATTATATCTGGCTCTTCTTGAAAACAGATTTAGCGCTCACATCTAGGTCCTCCTGGACTCAGTACTATGAGGGTGATTCCATTAGCTTTGCCCTAGCAGCTTTCTGGACAGAAGTAGTTTGCTCTCCTCATCCTGTCAAGCCAGGAAGGGGCCAAAAGGGTCCAAGGTGGCAGTTCTACTCCTTATCTTTATATGGTATTTATTATTATTATTATTATTATTATTATTATTATTCATTCAATCGTATTTATTGAGCACTTACTGTGTGCAGAGCACTGTACTAAGCACTTGGGAAGTACAAGTTGGCAACATATAGAGA
This sequence comes from Tachyglossus aculeatus, assembly GCF_015852505.1. NCBI lineage: Eukaryota > Metazoa > Chordata > Mammalia > Monotremata > Tachyglossidae > Tachyglossus > Tachyglossus aculeatus. The sequence goes on along the minus strand of NW_024044921.1, from coordinate 166,899 downwards.
CGGTCCCTACCCAGCAGTGGGCTCACAGTCTAGAAGGGGGAGACAGAGAACAAAAGAAAACATAGTAACAAAATAAAATAAGTAGAATAAATATGTACAAGTGAAATAAATAAATAAATAGAGTAATAAATATGTACAAACGTATATACATATATACAGGTGCTGTGGGGAAGGGAAGGAGGTAAGGCGGGGTGATGGAGAGGGGGAGGAGGGGCAGAGGAAGGAGGGGGCTCAGTCTCGGAAGGCCTCCTAGAGGAGGTGAGCTCTCAGTAGGGCCTTGAAGGGGGAAGAGAGCTAGCTTGGCGGACGTGGGGAGGGAGGGCATTCCAGGCCAGGGGCATGACGTGGGCCAGGGGTCGATGGCGGGACAGGCGAGAATGAGGCACAGTGAGGAGAATAGCAGCAGAGGAGTGGAGGGTGCGGGCTGGGCTGTAGAAGGAAAGAAGGGAGGTGAGGTAGGAGGGGGGCGAGGTGATGGACAGCCTTGAAGCCGAGTGTGAGGAGTTCTGCCTGATGCGTAGGTTGATTGGTAGCCACTGGAGATTTTTGAGGAGGGGAGTAACATGCCCAGAGCGTTTCTGGACAAAGACAATCCAGGCAGCGGCGTGAAGTATGGATTGAAGTGGAGAGAGACAGGAGGATGGGAGATCGGAGAGGAGGCTGATACAGTAATCCAGAACGTGATAGGATGAGAGCTTGAACGAGCAGTGTAGCAGTTTGGATGGAGAGGAAAGGGCGGATCTTGACACTGCTGCGGGGGTGAGACCGGCAGGTTTTGGTGACGGCTTGGATGTGAGCGGTGAATGAGAGAGCGGAGTAGAGGATGACACCAAGTTTGCGGGCTTGTGAGACGGGAAGGATGGTAGTGCCGTCAACAGTGATGGGAAAGTCAGGGAGAGGGCAGGGTTTGGGAGGGAAGACAGGGAGTTCAGTCTTGGACATGTTGAGTCCATTATTATTAGAGAGGCAGCGTGGCTCAGTTGGAAGAACCCGGGCTTGGGGGTCAGAGGTCATGGGTTCAAATCCTGACTCCGCTGATTGTCAGCTTTGTGACTTTGGGCAAGTCACTTAACTTCTCTGTGCCTCAGTGACCTCATCTGTAAAATGGGGATTCAGACTGTGAGCCCCACGTGGGACAACCTGATCACCTTTTATCCTCCCCAGCGCTTAGAACAGTGCTTTGCGCATAGTAAGCACTTAACAAATGCCACTAGTAAGCCCGCACGCTGGTCTGGACTGCCGACGGCCCCGGGGAGGGAGGCGGGAGCCCGGGTGAAGGGATTGGCGCCCGGCCCAGTTGCCCCGGTTCCATAGTTGGGAAGGGCAGGCCTCCTTGGCATCAGAAAGGCATCTGTTCCCCTCACTGCCGCTCCAATAATCCTCTTCAAGGGTTGCTCAGAAGCATCTGGCTAATAATAGTGATGATAATAACAATTGTAGTATTTGTTAAGCACTTACCATGGGTCAGGTAGTGTACTAAGCACCGGCGTGGATACAAGGAGCAGCATGGCTCAATGGAAAGAGCCCAGGCTTCAGAGTCAGAGGTCATGGGTTCAAATTCCGGCTCTGCCAATTGTCAGCTGTGTGACTTTGGGCAAGTCACTTCACTTCTCTGTGCCTCAGTGACCTCATCTGGAAAATGGGGATGAAGACTGTGAGCCCCATGTGGGACAACCTGATCACCTTGTAACCTCCCCAGTGCTTAGAACAGTGCTTTGCACATAGTAAGTGCTTAACAAATGCCATTATTATTATTATTATTATTGTTATTATTATTATTGAGTGACTTGCCCAAGGTCACAGAGCAGACATGTGGCAGAGCTGGGATTAGAACCCAGGTCCTTCTGGCTCCCAGGCCCATGCTACATCCACTAGGCCATGCTGCCTTCCGGTGGACAAACCCAGCCCTCCTCCCAAGAGCTGGGGCCTGCGGGTCCCAAACATCCTTACCAAATGGATGGGTAATTTGGAGCCGTTCTTACCATCTCCCGGCCTGTGCAGTCACACTGAGGGAATCAGACAAGCTGGGCAGAGATAAGGACCACACAGCCCCTAGGAGCACCAAGTACAATAATAATAATAATAATGATGGTACTTGTTAAGTGCTTACTGTGTGCCAAGCACTGTTCTAAGCCCTGGGGTAGATACCAGTTAATCGGGTTGGACACAGTCCCTGTCCCACATAAAAATGATGGTATTTGTTAAACACTTACCATGTATCAAGCACTCTTCTAAGCTCTGGGGTAGATACAAGTTAATCGGGTTGGATGCAGTCCCTGTCCCACGAGGGACTCACATTCCTAATCCCCATTTTACAGATGAGGTAACTGAGGCCCAGAGAAGTGAAGTGACTTCCCCAAGGTCACACAGCAGACATGCGGCAGAGCCGGGATTAGAACCCAGGTCCATCTGACTCCCAGGCCTGTGCTCTATCCACTAGGACATGCTGTACAGTACATCAGGTAAGTTGCACACCGGGAAGGGGGCAAGAGTGGCCCTCAAGCCGGTGGTCCAACTCAGCATGTCCAAGACTGAACTCCTTGTCTTCCCTCCCAAACCGTGCCCTCTCCCTGACTTTCCCATCCATGTTGACGGCACTACCATCCTTCCCGTCTCGCAAGCCTGCAACCTTGGTGTCATCCTCGACTCCGCTCTCTCATTCACCCCTCACATCCAAGCCGTCACCAAAACCTGCCAGTCTTAGCTCCGCAACATTGCCAAGATCTGCCCTTTCCTCTCCATCCATACCGCTACCCTGCTCGTTCAAGCTCTCATCCTGTCCCGTCTGGACTACTGCATCAGCCTTCTCTCTGATCTCCCATCCTCGTGTCTCTCCCCACTTCAATCCATACTTCATGCTGCTGCCCGGATTGTCTTTGTCCAGAAACGTTCTGGGCATATTACTCCCCTCCTCAAAAATCTCCAGTGGCTACCAATCAATCTACGCATCAGGCAGAAACTCCTCACCCTGGACTTCAAGGCTGTCCATCACCTCACCCCCTCCTACCTCACCTCCCTTCTCTCCTTCTACAGCCCACCCCCCACCCTCCACTCCTCTGCCGCTAATCTCCTCACCGTACCTCGTTCTCGCCTGTCCCGCCATCGACCCCCGGCCCACGTCATCACCCTGGCCTGGAATGCCTTCCCTCTGCCCATCCGCCAAGCTAGCTCTCTTCCTCCCTTTAAGGCCCTACTGAGAGCTCACCTCCTCCAGGAGGCCTTCCCAGACTGAGCCCCTTCCTTCCTCTCCCCATGGTCCCCCTCTCCATCCCCCCCCCATCTTACCTCCTTCCCTTCCCCACAGCACCTGTATATATGTTTGTACATATTTATTACTCTATTTATTTTACTTGTTCATATCTATTCCATTCATTTTATTTTGTTAGTATGTTTGGTTTTGTTCTCTGTCTCCCCCTTTTAGACTGTGAGCCCACTGTTGGGTAGGGACTGTCTCTATGTGTTGCCAACTTGTACTTCCCAAGCGCTTAGTACAGTGCTTTGCACACAGTAAGCGCTCAATAAATGTGATTGATTGATTGATTGATTGGTCGCACGGCCTTCCTGGGGTCTCCACACATGCTGGAGAAAATGATTTACCTCTTTCTTACACCGGGCCAGGAATAACTATGTGTATATGTATACATGTTTGTACATAATTATTACTCTATTTATTTTACTTGTACATATCTATTCTATTTATTTTATTTTGTTAATATGTTTGGTTTTGTTCTGTCTCCCCCTTCTAGACTGTGAGCCCACTGTTGGGTGGGGACTGTCTCTATATGTTGCCAACTTGTACTTCCCAAGCGCTTAGTACAGTGCTCTGCACACAGTAAACGCTCAATAAATGCGATTGATTGATTGAATAACTATGCGTCATGGCAGCGGTGCTGGTGAGGGGAGAGCTGGTGGGGCGGAAGAGGTGGCAGGTAGGGAAGCTTTGCCACTCTGGCACCCATCCTCCCCGCTTCCCAAATGAAAAGAACTGGGAATAAGTTCATCTGTCCTCTGGTCTGTCTTTATTTCCCCTGCCCACTTTCTCTCCTCCTCTTCCACTTCCATTGTATGGTTGGCTCTTTGCCCACCAACTGCTCAAAAATTTCCTTTCATCCGGCTGTTTGGCACAAAGAGGTGGCCAACCCCTGGCTGAGGAAGTACAAGATGTGATTTCTTTAAGGCGTTTACTCGAGTGGGTGAGACTATTAGACCTGAATTAAGAAATTTCCAGTGTTAAGAGAGTGTGAGGGTAAACGTGATATACAGTCAGTTAACACAAGACTGTTGCATTAAGGAAAATTTCTGTAGTAGACAAGTGGTGGAGCAGGGATTAGAACCCTGATCCTTCTGACTCGTAGGCTCCTGCTCTATCCACTGGGCCATGCTGCTTCTCAAGTTGTTACACTGTATGTGCCCCTGTTGAAACTAACTATATTACACAGAGGTCACCTATTTCATGTGGGATATGACCCAGCGGGTGTTGTATGGGGAGGAAGAACAGTCCATCGAAAAGACTGGTTTTACTTTTTTTAATAATAATAATAATAATAATAATGGTATTTGTTAAGTGCTTACTATGTGCCAGACACTGTTCTAAGCGCAGGTAGATACAATCAAATTGGGTCAGACACAGTCCCTGTCCCACGTGGGGCTCACAGTCTCAATCCCCATTTTACAGATGAGGTAACTGTGGCCCAGATAAGTGAAATGACTTGCCCAAAGTCACACAGTGGACATGTGGCTGAGCCAGGATTAGAACCCATAACTTTCTGACTCCCAGGGTCATGCCCTATCCACTATGTCATGCTTCCTCTCATGTTTTTAGGTCTTTCTTGTGCCTTCTTTATGTCTTAAATAGGTCGGGGATGGGAGAGTTGAGAAAGCAGGACAGTTAGAAGGTCTGCTTGAGAGAAGCAAATTGTTTGAGCTGGGGTGTATCAGAAGAGAGCAGACACTACGAAGATGGACCTGGGTTCCAATGCCAGCTCTACCACCTGTCTGCTGTGTGACCTTAGGTTAGTCAATGAAGTAGCATGGCTCAGTGGAAAGGGCATGGGCTTGGGAGTCAGAGGTCATGGGTTCTAATCCTGGCTCTGCCACTTGTTAGCTGTGTGACTTTGGGTAAGTCACTTAACTTCTCTGTGCCTCAGTTACCTCATCTGTAAAATGGGGATTAAGACTGTGAGCCCCATGTGGGACAACTTAATTACCTTGTATCCTCCCCAGCACTTAGAACAGTGCTTGGCGCATAGTAAGCGCTAAACAAATGCTATCATCATCATCATCATCATCATCATCACTTAACTACTCTGTGCCTCAGTTACCTCATCTATAAAATGGGGATTGAGATTGTGAACCCTATGTGGTACAGAGTCTGCTGCATCCAACCTGATTAGATTGTATAATAATAATAATAATTGTGGTATTTGTTAAGTGCTTTCTATGTGCCAAGCACTGTACTAAGTGCTGGGGTGAATACAAGCAAATCGGCTTGGGCACGGTCCCTGTCCCACATGGCGCTCACAATCTTAATCCCCATTTTACAGATGAGGTAACTGAGGCCCAGAGAAGTGAAGTGACCTGCTCAAGGCCACACAGCAGACGAGTGATGGACCCAGGATTAGAACCCCTGACCTTCTCACTACCAGGTCCAGGCTCTATCCACTACACCACACTTGTATCTACCCCAGAGCTTAGTACAGTGCCCAGCCCATAGGGAGTGCTTAACAAATACCACTTAAAAAAAAGGGAGAGAAGCAGCGTGGCAGAGAAGCAGCGTGGGTCAGTGGAAAGAGCACGGGCTTTAGAGTCCAAGGTCATGGGTGGCTCTGCCAATTGCCAGTTGTGTGACTTTGGGCAAATCACTTCACTTCTCTGGGCCTCAGTTCCCTCATCTGTAAAATAGGGATGAAGACTGTGAGCCCCCTGTGGGACAACCTGATCACCTTGTAACCTCCCCAGGGCTTAGAACAGTGCTTTGCACACAGTAAGCGCTTATTAAATGCTATCATTATCATTATTAAAACCAATTGATAGAGTCCATTTGTGCTCTTGGAATGTGTCTGAACTCAGAAATATCTCTGTCCTCCACCTCTAGAAGCTCCAGTGGCTATTTTTCATATTCTCCTGCAGGGCTGAGGTTGCTTTGTGTGAGGGCTCTTTCAAAATCGGGGTGAGTCATGGTCAGCTGCTGGGATATTAGCAGAGCAAGGTAGGGAAAGAAACCAGAATGGAATAAGGAAGGTTTGTCAGAAAGAATCCCATTCCAAAGGATGTTTCCAAGAATATCTGTAGGCCTCTGGGACAAACAGCCAACTTCTTGCCTTGGATGAGGATTTTGGATTTGTGGTTCACAGTCCTATGGGGCTGGAGAGAGCACATCTAGGAACAGATTCTATATTCAAGGGCTTCTAGCCATTAACAATATTTTGGCAGGACCTGAATCTAGAATGACTAGAAAAAAGCAGCAACTATAAGATAAGGAATAATGAAGCAATATTATAGCAATGGCCTCCAAGTTCTCTCATTCATTCATTCAATTGTATTTATTGAGTGTTTATCTGTTCCAAGTTCTTATCTGCTAAAAGATAGAGGAGGTTGGAGTCAGAAGACTTCAGAGGTGTCAAAAAGGTTCAACAATGAAGAATACTTAAAAGGAAATTATCTTGAATTTAAATACAAATCACTCTAGTTCCTGTAGCATGGCCTAAAGAACATTGGCTTGGGAGTCAGGAGGACCTGTGTTCTAAATCCGGCTCTGCCGCTTGCTCACTGAGTCACCTCAGGCAAGTCACTTAACTTCTCTGGAATCAGTTTTCTCATCTTTAAAATGGGGATTTTAATGGATTTTACCTGCTTTCACTCTCCCGTAGACTGTGAACTCCATGAGGAAAAGGGACCACGCTTGACCAGATTAATTTGTGATTGCCCCAGTGCTTAGTATAGTGCTTGGCACATTAGAAAGTACTCAGCAAATGCTGCAGCTATTTGTTATTATTAAGATTTATTTACACTCCTAATTGAAATAGTATGGTGATGGACTTCAATATTAAGAACAGTCCCAAATGTCCAGTTTGCCTAAAGATTTATCCTAGAGTAGCTCAGCAGGAAGAGAATCAATACAGTTTATTAAGCAACTACTCTATGCAGATCATTGAACTAAGAACTTAGAAAAGAACAATAGACTTAATAGTTGTGATTCCCCGCCCTCAAGAAGGTGGGCAAACATTGAAATAATTTACAGATAGGAGGAGGCCTGGATAAGCAGAGAAGCAGCGTGGCTCAGTGGAAAGAGCACAGGCTTTGGAGTCAGAGGTTGTGGGTTCAAATCCTGGCTCTGCCAATTGTCAGCTGTGTGACTTTGGGCAAGTCACTTAACTTCTCTGTGCCTCAGTTACCTTATCTGTAAAATGGGGACTAAGACTGTGAGACCCCTGTGGGACAAACTGATCACCTTGTAACCTCCCCAGTGCTTAGAACAGTGCTTTGCACATAGTAAGTGCTTAATAAATGCCATCATTATTATTATATGTGTATCCCCCTTTTTCCTCTTCTCCTCCCCATCCCCCCGTCCTACCTCCTTCCCATCCCCACAGCACTTGTATATATTTGTACAGATTTTGTACTCTATTTTACTTGTACATATTTATTATTCTATTTATTTTGTTAATGATGTGCATATAGCTTTATTTCTATTTGTTCTGACGATTTTGACACCTGTCTACATGTTTTGTTTTGTTGTCTGTCTCCCCCTTCTAGACTGTGAGCCTGTTGTTGGGTAGGGACCGCCTCTATATGTTGCCAACTTGTACTTCCCCAGCGCTTAGTACAGTGCTCTGCACCCAGTAAGTGCTCAATAAATACGATTGAATGAATATATATAAAGATATATATATACTAGTATTACCAGTATTATATAGTATATACTATAATATATGCATATTTCATTCATTCAATCGTATTTATTGAGCACTGTGTGCAGAGCACTGTACTAAGCGCTTGTATATACACACTATTTAAACCATAACCCATACACATGTGCATATGTATATATATAATTATGTGTGTGTGTATGTAAACATATATATATATATATGCACACACACACACATATGGGTTAGGGCTTAAACAGTAGTATAAGTTGATATATATAATATATACATATATGCATGTATCTGTAGATTATTAATTTATATTAATTTCTATCTCCCCCTCAAGCCTACCTCCGACTCCTGGCTCTCCCCACTCTCCCATACTTCACTCAGCTTTCCGTAACATTTTTATTTTAAAAAATCAGTCATGTCTCCCCACTCCTCAAGAGCCTCCAGTGGTTGCCCATCCACTTTCACATCAAATAGAAACTCCTTACCACTGGCTTTAAATTACCCCAGCACCTTGTCCCCTCCTATCTAACCTGGCAGATTTACTACTACAACCCAACCTGTAGAATTCACTCCTCTAAGCACCATCTTGCTCATTGTGCCTCCATCTCTTCTATCTCATCGCCAATCCCTTTCTCATGTACTCCCTCTGATCCCACCCCCCACAGACACCACATCCTACTTCATCAGAGATGTGTGCCATTTCTCCATCTGAACAGTTTTCCTCACCAGTCCTTGCCAAGCTGAGAACTCACAGGTGCCCATGTAGCTCAAAATAATAACCTTCCTTCTGCTACCTCCCTTTTTGGTTATCCAAACTTCTTGTACTTCCCTCAAAAATCTTCAGTAGTGGAGACTCCTCATCCTTCTTCGGGAGTCTATTCTGGTGTTTAAGCGCTATGACAGCCGACAACTCCCCTGCTGTGCACCCTAAACCAAGATCCAGAGCCTAACAATCACCTCAACTGCAAAATGGGGATTCAATTCCTGTTCTTCCTCCTACTTAGATGGTGAGCTCCATTTGGGATAGGGGCTGTGTTCAGCCTGATCTACCCCAGAGTTTAGAGCAGTGCTTGACACATAGTAAGTGCTGAACAAATCATTAAAAAAAAATAGGCCTGCTTTTTTTCCAAGGAATTTGGCAATAGGTCTGAGCCATCCATTAATATTAACTTAGTGCTTATTCAATATAATTTATTAATATTAATATATTGATGTCTGCCTCACCCTCTAAACTCTAAGTCTTTTGTGGGCAGGGAACATGTCTATCTTCCCAAGTGCTTATTAGAGTGCTCTGAACACTGAGAAGCAACATGGCCTAATGGAAAGAGCACGGTCCTGGGAGTCAGAGGACCTGATTTCTAATCCTAGCTCTTCCACTTATATATTGTGTGACCTTGGACAAGTCACTTAACTTCTCTGTGCCTCAGTTCCCTCATCAGCAAAATGACTGTTCTCAACAACTGTTCTCCCTCATACTTAGACTGTGAGCCCCATGTGGGACCTGATGATCTTGTATCTACTCCAGCATTTAGTACAGTGTTTGGCACATAGTAAGCCCTTAACCCATACTACAATTATTGTTATTATTTTTACATGCTCAATAAATACCACTGATTGTCTGATTGATCCAGACAGATCCTTTTTAGAGAGCATGGAGAGGTGAAATCTTGCTGATACTCACACGGAGCAATTGGGTAGGTGGGAGGTATTCTCTAGGGATGCTCCCCTGCATGGGCAGGGGCCAACATGTGGCGGGAGTCTCATTCATGAATAGAATGGATCAGTCGGGGGCGGGCTCTGCCTTTTGGATTCCCAGCTGACCACCCCTGTTCCACACGACTACTGGAAATGGAGGACCATCACCTCGCCCCCTCCTACCTCCCCTCCCCTCTCTCCTTCTCCAGCTCAGCCTGCACACTCTGCTCCTCTGCTGCTGCTAACCTCCTTACTGGGCCTCATTCTCTCCTGTCCCGCCGTCAAACCCTGGCCCACGTTCTACCTCTGGCCTGGAATGCCCTCCCTCCAAACATCCACCAAACTAGCTCTCTTCTTCCCTTCAAAGCCCTACTGAGAGCTCACCTCCTCCAGGAGGCCTTCCCAGACTGAGCCCCCCCTTTTTCCTCCCCTCCCCATCGCCCCCCTCCCTCCCTCTGCCCTTCCCCCTTCCCACAACATTTGTGTATATTTGTACATATTTATTACTCTATTCATTTTATTAATGATGTGTACATAGCTATAATTCTATTTATTCTGTTGGTATTAACACCTGTCTACTTGTTTTGTTTCGTTGGTTTTTTTTGTCTGTCTCCCCCTTCTAGACTGGGAGCCCATTGTTGGGTAGGGACCGTCTATATTTTTGCCCATTTGTACTTCCCAAGTGCTTAGTACAGTGCTCTGCAAACAGTAAGCGCTCAATAAATACGATTGAATGAATGACCAGCGTGGCTCAGTGGCTAGAGCACGGGCCTGGGAGCGAGAAGGACCTGGGTTCTAATCTCGGCTCTGCTACGTCTGCTGTGTGACCTTGGGAAAATCACTTTACTTCTCTGTGCTTCAGTTAACTCATCTATAAAATGGGGATTAAGAGTGTGAGCCCTTTGTGGGACGGGGACTGTGTTCAACCAGATTAATTTGTAACTACTCCAGTGATTAGAACAGTGCTGGGTACATAGTAAGTGCTTAACAAGAACTGTAATAATAGTAATAAGATCATCCCTTTGGATCTAACCGCTTCCTCAAACCTCTAATTAAAAACGGGGAGTGGGACGAACCAATGAAGAGATATATTAAAAGACTTTATTCATAATAGAGAAATTTTACAAATATAGTTCTTAAAAAGTATGTGTCTTGATCTAATACGTCCCCGCTAACATTAGAGATTTATAGAAAGGTGAAAAATGTGAAATGGATTATATACATATCAGAACCCATCTTTATGCGTAGAAATGGGTAACAGGTTGAGGTCACCACAAACATGATTAGATATCGTAAATTTGTCATTTAACATACATATATGCAGTATTTCACAATCTGTATCAAAGCAAATTTTCATGAAAACAAACTTGAGTGCTGTTTACATTATTCACCTTTCAATATATTACCAGATGTAAACTTGACTCTGTTGTAATGCTGAAGAGGAATGAAAGGTGGTTTCTCCATTAAGATCTCTTTAAAATCTTCAAAACTCAAAATTATTCTACTGAATTTTCACAACTCATCTATCCCTTGTAATGTTTAACTTTTTGGTGTTTTGGGATTCTTCTTAAAAACAAAGCTCTAGAATTTACAAAAGGTTATTCTTGCCATCGGCAGAGCTCTACGTAATACAATCTTCCTGTCTACTTACACCAGGATACAAAAGGTACATTATAGTGCAGTTTGTACATACAACCTGAATTGAATTCCCTACCTGTTGCAGAAATAGATATCAACTTTGTGCTCTTTCAAATCATAGGTTAGAGAAATCAAGAAAGTAAGTTTTTGTTTTTTTCCTCATCCCATGGAAGGTAAAGTGAAAACTAGAATCTAAATGCATAAAGTCCAGTTTTGGCAATAGTCTGGTAAGGAAAGTGTACACTTAATTGTCCATATTAAATTGCGTGTATTGAGACGACTTGAAAGATACAGTTGGAGGTTACACCAGGTCAAGGAAACATATCAGCCCATATTTTTCTGAATCACTATTATTTCCTGATTTTTGGGACCTAAAATATTATAATCAAACGTAAAGGAGAATGGCAGGCTTATGCAAGAGGGTAGAGGGAAAAAATCACATATTCTACATATAGCATTTGACACTAGCTAGGAAGTTGAAGCCAAGGAAGACCATTTTCTTTAAAAGCACATGGTGGATTAGTGTGTTGGAACGGCAGAGCTTAAATTCAACCTTCTTTCAAAAAAGATCCTTTCTATTGAGCCTTCATGCATCATCAGCTCTTTCATTGGCGTACTGTAAATGAATCAAAAGGAAGATCCCTCTAGACTGTAAGCTCCTGGTGGGCAAGGAATGTGCCTACCAACTGTTGTACTGTACTCTCCCAAGAGATTAGTTCTGTGCTCTGCACACAGTAAGCACTCAATAAATACCACTGATTGATGAAACAAATCCGAAACCAAACACCCATTGGCTCTGGTCTGGAGAAAATACAATCTGTGGTAACAATTCTGCCTATGAGAAAACAACAACTGTACAGACATCAGTTCAGTCAAATCAGGGCTGGATCCAGGAGAGGCAGAGGGGCCTCTGGGATAGGGGAAAAGGCTGGTGTAAAAGATAGACAGAGAGCCACCCTCTTCACTGAAGGCATATATGTCTGATCATGGCATTCTATATTGTCTTGAACTTCTTTGTGCATAACCATAATATCTGAAGCATTTGATCCACTCCACTTGCATTTACTACCGAATACTGAAATCTAGCATTTTGATGTGTTTCTGCTGTTGCAAGTGAGGGAATTTCATTCAAACTCCAGAATATGAAGATCGGTTCCATTTCCCATAATATAAATTTATACTTTTTAATAATAATAATTTAATAATTTTGGTATTTGTTAAGCGCTTACTATGTGCAAAGCACTGTTCTAAGCGCTGGGGAGGATACAAGGTGATCAGGTTGTCCCACGTGGGACTCACAATCTTAAACCCCATTTTTACAGATGAGGTAACTGAGGCACAGAGACTTGCCCAGAGTCACACAGCTGACAAGTGGCAGAGGCGGGATTTGAACCCATGACCTCTGACTCCCAAGCCCGTGCTCTTTCCACTGAGCCACGCTGCTGCTCGTATAAATACCTCTGCTTGGAAATCCAAAAATTCTACCTTTTTTCCCTCCTCCTTTGGTGAACCAAATAACATTTTAACAGCTAAAAATCTCTTCCTGGAGAATAGTCTATAGGATTAACTAAGGAGAAAATTTAGCCCGGGATTTTGGTACATGGACATCTTGAGGTCATACTGGGCTTTTTGTGTTGAGATTTTTTTTAAAAATATGATGTTTCTATAACTTGGGTTGCCTTGGAGCAGAGTCAGTCAGTGTTTTCAGTTAGTAACAAATATTAGAATGAGATTTTCTCAGACAGAGTTGCTATTACTGAGGCAAGACCTTTTTGACTGAAATCATTCACTCCATTTGACAGTGACTTAGATCACAAGCTAGACCAAATGGAATGTTTTCCAAGACTTGAATCAAAGACAATGACCAACAGATTTTCAAAAAGACAAAAAACAAAAGCCATCAGAATTCTCAGCCTATCTTTAGAAAGATTTTTACTTTCTAGTGAGAAAAAAAGAGCTCCCAGTATTATAGTTACACCGGTCCCTCTGTCAGTAATTCAAAGGGAGCAGGTTTGTCCAGAACTCTGTTTGCTTCCACAGCAAACTCTTTGCTGAGAACTCTCAGTCCCAAGGGTGGGCTAAGGAAGAAGCTATTCAGTTTGCAGTAATACAGTACATTCTAAACAAAATTTGAGGCGAGTTTCACAAATTAATAAACGTCCCAAAAAAAACCCACACAAAATGCAGTTGACGTGCAGAACCTGGTTAGGTTTCCTTCAAACCAGTTCTAAAACGAATGAGTCAAAATGAGGTGGCGATTCTCCTATGTGGATTTTCTGATTTGGATTCCAATGTAAATGAAATGCTGAAGAAAACTTTTTACCAAATAATGATAGACCCGCATAAGAGGAGGCTATCACAGTTACAAGAGTCGTCGGATGGACAGTCAAACCAGACTAACGTGAAATTGAAAAGAAAAAAAAAATCTATACTTAATTCATTATGGCTTTTTGCAACATGGCAAAATATTACAGCTTCAAGCAGACATCATCTCCTCATAGAGGAGGAAAACCTTTGCAGTCAAATCAAAAGTATTATAACAGATAACATGCAGACCCTTGTATTTGGTGAAAACAACACTGCAGTTTGAGAAACTTTAAGGATGTTAGTTTCCTTAAAATAATTAGGCTCTATTGGCTAGACAAATGTCAAGGAAATTATAGGTTACAGTCTAAATAATTTAGGTTCATTTATAAATATTTACTAGCAAACATAATAGACTGCAAAATAATTGGTTTAAAATGTAGCATAATCACTCCCAATCTTAATAAAATTACACCACGGGCCTGAATACAAGAAAGGAACTCTTCAGGTGTGCAGCAAAATGAGGGGAATGCAGCAACATGAAATGGGAGCTGGGTTTTATGTGTGTTTGTCTTCCTTCTCAGCATCCCTGCGGAGTATAGGGAGCAGGTGAGCTTCAGTGTTAAAGATCCAGTGTTCCAGGGGCAGAAGGTCATCATCAGAAAATAACAAGTACAGATACCTGGCCAGAGAAAATGGACTGAATTAGGACAAGGCAGGGAAATGGAATCACTCAATCAATGGTACTTATTAGGCGTTTACTGCACGCAGAGCACTGTACAGAGCATTTGAGAGTATGATACAACAAAGTTGGTGTACAAGACCCTGCCCTCAAGAAGCTTCTGGTCTTGAGGGGGAGACAGACATTAAGATAAATAAACTATGGATAGGTACATCAGTGAGGTGGGGCTGACAGTGGGGTGAATATCAAATATTCAATGGGCAGCAAGCATAGTGGTTAGAGCATGAGCTCAGGAGTCAGAAGGACATGGATTCTAATCCCAGCTCTGCCACTTGTCTGTTGTGTGGCCTCGGCCAAGTCACCTGGCTTCTCTGTGCTTCAGTTCCCTCATCTGTAAAAATGGGGATTGAGACTGTGAGCCTCACAGAAAATGTCATTCAACACAGAATTGCTTCTTAGCATTCTGCCATCAGCCCCACAGGAAACCAGAGGATTTGGGGGTTATCAAAGAATTACTTTTTTGGACATTATTCACCTTTTTAGCTTTGGACTTGTCTTAACCCAAGTTAGACAAGTTAGATAACAAGTTAGATAACAATATTCTTCTCTACTGCCAGTAGGAAAAGACGGCTAATTTTTACCTTGTGTTCTATGTCCCATGTGGGCAAAGGACTGTGTCCAACCCAATTTGCTTAGTTCATTCAATCACATTTATTGAATGCTTACTGTGTGCAGGGCACTGTACTAAGCGCTTAAATAATAATGGTATTTGTTAAGTGTTTACTATGTGCCAAGCACTGTTCTCAGGGGTAGATGCAAAGTAAAGAGGTTGTCCTACGTGGGGCTCACAATCTTAATCCCCATTTTACAGATGAGGGAACTGAGGCACAGAGAAGTGAAGTGACGTGCCCAAAGTCACACGGCTGACAAGTGGCGGAGCTGGGATTAGAACCCATGGGCTTTGGAGTCAGAGGTCATGGGTTCTAATCCCGGTTCCACCACTTGTCAGCCATGTGACTTTGGGCAGCCAGTGCACAGTACAGTGGTAAACAAATACTACAATTATTATCATTATTACAGATCCAAATGTATAAGCAATGCAGAAGGGAGAGGGAGTAGGGGGAAAGAGGGCTTAATCAGGGAAGGCCTCTTGGAGGAGATATGATTTTAATAAGGCTTTGAAGATGGGAGAGTGGTGGTCTGTCAGATATGGAGGGGAGGTAGTTCCAGGCTAGAAGTAGGAATTATAATAATTTTAATAATTATGGTATTTGTTAAGTGCTTACTATGTGCCAGGCACTGTACTAAATGCTGGGATGGATACAAGCAAATTGGGTTGGACACAGTCCCTGTCCCATGTGGGGCTCACAGTCTCAATCCCCATTTTACAGATGAGTAACTGAGGCCCAGAGAAATGAAGTGACTTGCCCAAGGTCGCACAGCAGACATGTAGCGGAGCTGGTATTAGAACCCATGACCTTCTGACTCCTAGGCCTATACTCTATCCACTATGCCACGCTGCTTCTCAAGGAAGAGGACAAGGGGTCGGGGGTGATATACACGAATTGGCAGGATTGGAGAATAGAAGCAGCTCTGAAAATAAAATCTCATCTGCCGAATTTTCTCTGACTTCTTGGGGAAGGGAAAATGAACAGATAAACCCATAATGCGGCTCATAGTGGCATGTAGAACACAAAGTAAAAATTAGCCTTCGTTTTCTACTAGCAGTGGAGAAGAGTATTGCTACCTAACTCAAGGGTTAATACAAATCCAAAGCTAAACAGGTGAATAATGTCTAAAAAGGCAATTCTCTGATAGCCCCCAAATCTTCAGGTTTCCTACAAGGCTGATGGCAGAATGCTGATAGGCAATTCTGCGTTGAATGACTTCTTCTGAGAAACACACCCTCAGAAACAACACTAAACAGCCATTAGATTAAATTCACTTTCTGTAGAACCTGCGGGATCCTCTTCATGTTTCACGAAAAATGGTGGGTAGCAACAGTACAGGATTAGAAGAAAAAGATTTCCAAGACAAAATCCTTTTTTTTTCTCTAAAAGGTTGGAAAACCATTTTTCAGATTGAGTCTGAATGCATTCTTAAGGCCGCAAGGGATTATCATGAAGGTTAATGGCTTTCATTTCCTGTTCTAAGACTGTAGAAGAAAACACTCCCCAGAAGTGAGGCTTATCCATCGTACTGGAAAAATCAAAATTTCAGTTTAGAAGCAGCATGAGAAGCAGCAAGGCTTAGTAGAAAGAGCATAGTCTTGGGAGTCAGATGACCTGGGTTCTAACCCAGCTCCTCCACTTGTCTGCTGTGTGACCTTGGGCAAGTCACTTAAATTCTCTGTGCCTCAACTCATCTGTAAAATGGGAATTAAGACTGTGAGCCACAGGTGGGACAGGGACTGTGCCCAACCAATTATCTTAAATATACCCCAATGCTTAGTACAGTGCCTTGCATATAATAATAATAATCATAATAATCATAATTGTGGTATTTGTTAAGCACCCACTATGTGCCAGGCACTACTAAGTGCTTAACAAATACCACTGTCATTACTTTTGTTATTACTGAGAAAGGAAACTGTTCTATTGCTGCACCATTTAGTAATTCCTGCTCATCCTCTGAAGTGAGATTAAGAGATTTCTCAAAGTCTTTTAAATGCTGTTTATTATGAAAAGTGAAATCTGAATCCTTGCCATGAAACATGACAGGAATTGTGCCAATTCCCATCAGGCTCCTGCATTATCTGAATGTCAAGGGGTGCTGATGGTAAGAACGGATCTGGGAAGAAGATTTGAAGTTCTCATGTTAATGAAACACTTGCAATCGGGGGGATTTTTTACTTACTTGAGTGTCTCTGCAAGGAAGAAGCTCTGTTGCACATCATCATGACTCAGATGGTTGCTATAAACATCTCAAAGGCCGGAATACCCACCACCTATTCAGCAGTTTTTCCAGTGCCTGTGTTTGAAAGAGAAAAAACCCTTGGGTTTAAAC
Source organism: Tachyglossus aculeatus (assembly GCF_015852505.1). NCBI lineage: Eukaryota > Metazoa > Chordata > Mammalia > Monotremata > Tachyglossidae > Tachyglossus > Tachyglossus aculeatus. The sequence goes on along the minus strand of NW_024044921.1, from coordinate 149,694 downwards.
TTAGAAAGCATCCTGATTTTTGTTGTTACTCTGACTAATCCAAGTCCAAAGTACATGGTAAAATCAATGAAGTCTTTTTCATGAAGCTTGGAGTGAGCATTTGGAAGTACAACTCCAGATAAAAAAGCAATCTTACAAGTTTTCTTCACTAAAATCTTTTTTCCTCCAGGAAGCCTTCCTTGACTAAACTCTCATGTAACCACCCTATTTTCCCTCCTTACTACTTCTCCCTCGCATTTAGTCCCACCCTCTATCCTCTTAGGTAACCTCCCCATCCCACAACACTTGGATACACAAACTTCTATTCCGTTGATTCCCTTATCTGTAATTTATTGTCAATCAATCAATCAATCAATCATATTTATTGAGTGCTTACTGTGTGCAGAGCACTGTACTAAGCGCTTGGGAAGTACAAGTTGGCAACATATAGAGACAGTCCCTACCCAACAGTGGGCTCACAGTCTAAAAGGGGGAGACAGATAACAAAACCAAACATATTAACAAAATAAAATAAATAGAATAGATATGTACAAGTAAAATAAATAGAGTAATAAATATATACAAACATATATACATATATACAGGTGCTGTGGGGAAGGGAAGGAGGTAAGATGGGGGGACGAGGGGGAGAGGAAGGAAGGGGCTCAGTCTGGGAAGGCCTCCTGGAGGAGGTGAGCTCTCAGTAGGGCCTTGAAGGGAGGAAGAGAGCTAGCTTGGCGGATGGGCAGAGGGAGGGCATTCCAGGCCCGGGGGAGGACGTGGGCCGGGGGTCGATGGCGGGACAGGCGAGAACGAGGCACGGTGAGGAGATTAGCGGCAGAGGAGTGGAGGGCGCGGGGTGGGCTGTAAAAGGAGAGAAGGGAGATGAGGTAGGAGGGGGCGAGGTGATGGAGAGCCTTGAAGCCCAGGGTGAGGAGTTTCTGCCTGATGCACAGACTGATTGGTAGCCACTGGAGATTTTTGAGGAGAGTAACATGCCCAGAGCATTTCTGGACAAAGACAATCCGGGCAGCAGCATGAAGTAATTTATTGTCATACTGTACTCTCCCAAGCACTTAAGTACAGTGCTCTGCACACAGTAAGTGCTCAATAAATACAACCGAATCAATGAATGAATGATTTGCACATGGTAAGCACTCAATAAATACCATTGATTATTCTCCCTCAGACTGTAAATTCTAAGCTCATGTCTACCAAGTGTATTATGCTCTCCCCCAAGCACTTAGTACAATACTCTGCAAGAAATGCTCGACATATTCTATTGATTGATTGATTGATTGATTCTTGTGTGGCACTGTATATCACAGTATGTGACAAAGGTCAGCCTTCTCTGTGCTGTAATTTTCAGGTTAAAAACCAGATACGTTTTTGTTGGATGGGTTCAGGGGGCATGAGTGTTGAAAAATGGACTACAACACTTCCTTCGTAAACTCTCAGAAACTATTAGAACCATATTTTTCTTCCTCCTTCAAATTTTAAACTCTTAGGATCAGTTGGGACCAAGGAACTGCCTGCCATATCTATTTTATGGTTTAAATGTACAGGCTTTAGGAGGGGGAAAAAAGACCCTCGGTATGAAGAAAAGAGTAAAGAGAATTGTGGGAATTGTGGCAGAGGAGAAGCAGGGACTCCACATTTTTTCATCTGCAAAGGTTTCCATTATCAATCCACCAATTGCATTTATTTATTGAGTGCTTACTGTATGCAAAGCACTGTACTGGGCGCTTGGGAGAATACAAAATAACAATAAACCTGTGTGCAGAAATTGCTTCTGGTGCTTCTGATTATGGGTAGGGAACTTGTCTACTAATTCTGTTGTATTGTGCTCTTCCCAGTGCTTAGTACAGTGTTCTGCACATAGTAAGCACTCAGTAAATACCATGGATTGATTGATGCAGCAGTGTTCACACTCTTTTTCCTGCCAGTCATGTCCCCACCGGGGAATGGTGAGCAATGAATGAGGAGGAAGGAAGGGGTGTGGACCATTGCAAAGTGAATATTAGGGTTTTTTTTAATATATGGGGCCCATGTGACTGAGAGCATAGTGTCAATGCTGTGTCTCAGCACCACAAACTAGTAGGTGTTTGCCTTGTAAGCTCGTTGTGGGCAGGGAATGTGTCTGGTTGTTATACTGTACACTCCCAAGCGCATAGTACAGTGCTTTACACACGGTAAGCGCTCAATATACGACTGATTGATTGATAGCCACTGCAGTCTTTGCAACCCACATAAGTCAACCCTTTTCTCAGGATTCCTGCTGCTTCTATCTGCCTCACCAAACGCTATAGGTGGTTCTTCAGTGAGAAACTTCCTCTCATTTATTTATTTATTTGATGACATTTATTAAGCACTTACTATGTGCCAGACACTGTGCTAAACACTGGAGTGGATACAAGCAAATCAGGTTGGACACAGTCCCTGTCCCCCGTGGGGCTCACAGTCTCAATCCCCACTTTACAGATGAGGCAACTGAGGCCCATAGAAATGAAGTGACTTGTCCAAGGTCACAAAGCAGACAAGTGGCAGAGCCAGGATTAGAACCCATGACCTTCCGACTCCCAGGCCCATGCTCTAACCATTAGGCAACACTCCTCCTGATGGCAGCGTGCCAGTAGGCACTTCACTTCTAGCAGAGTCAGGTCTCAATCCAGATCTCCCACTTTCCAGCGCAGTGCTCTTTCCACTGGTCCATCAGCAGGACCGAAATTACATATACATCTAAGCAGAAAGAAAGCAAACCCATCCTTGGAGTAAAATAGCAGACTGAATTATCCAGCAGCAGGAAACAGTGCGGCCCACAACAGTAGTCTTGGTTCGCTCTGACTTTATTTTTGCTGGAAGACTAAATGGTCAATTTGCAATATTTACAATGGAAACCATCATTCATTCAATCGTATTTATCAATCAATCAATCGTATTTATTGAGCGCTTACTGTGTGCAGAGCACTGTACTAAGCGCTTGGGAAGTACAAGTTGGCAACATATAGAGATGGTCCCTACCCAACAGTGGGCTCACAGTCTAGAAACTATCCTGACTTACATCAGATATGTTCTCCACTCTGCCAGTGTAGTTCCAGCAAAAGGGACCAGGGAGAAATCTTTACACCACTAAAACATGATTTCGAGCTATCACAATGTGAGTTTGTCTCCGCTTTTCTACCCAGAACCTCCAAACTCCTATTCTTTGTATTACAATACAGTCAGTTCTCCTGTAAAGTGCGTTCTCACTTCTATCACCAGTGAACGTGGTATGACAATGGGAGAAACGATTGGACACCTGAGCCCAGTGACCTGCAAGGAATAGCACAGCACGATGTCTTCTTCACCCAAGATCCATCAGGGACAAAATAAGTCAATCAATCATATGAATTGAGAGTTTACTGTGTGCAGAGCACTGTGCTTAAGCACTTGAGAGAAGAAACTCTGAGTTGACATGTTTTTTGTCCATGAAATTCCCACATTATAGAAGAATGTGGCTGTGCTTGGAAATTTTCTAGGTGACGTTAGCCAACCATCCAACATACATTCACGTCTAAGCATATCATCATCATCATCATCAATCGTATTTATTGAGCGCTTACTATGTGCAGAGCACTGTACTAAGAGCTTGGGAAGTATAAATTGGCAACATATAGAGATAGTACCTACCCAACAGTGGGCTCACAGTCTAAAAGCATATGATGTTTGCTCTACGCTCAGGACATCATCCTCCTTCTCACTTCGACTGGAGTGGGCCTTTGAACTTTATGCTGAAATCCAAATATCAGCAAGGATGGCAAGGAAGGGAGAAAATCTACATGGCATTTTGCTTTTATATTCTCTTTTAGGTTGCATTCTTTGTTCTGTCCATCTGTCTCCCTTAAACAACGAGAGTCCACTCTCTCTTTTCTGCTCTGAAAGCGATCCCTAACATGTTTTCATGTTTGCAAACTACAAAGCAAATAGGAACTAGCATGCTGCACTCCAGAAAACCCTTCTGGATTTGAAGATGATTTCTTTGAAGAAAACTGCCAGAGAAAGGCAGGCTGGCCAATGACCATCTGTGCCCGCTTACAACATGCAAGATGGCGGGTGGTGGAAAAATTATTTCCTGCTACTATTCAAATATCTTACTGGCAATGAAACACACATCTTGAAATGAGGCAGACACTGACGATGCTGCTTTCTTTCAAACCCAGTGCTGGGAGGGATAATATGAGTGGCATTAGAGCTGAAGTAGAGAGACTTTAATTGCCACTTTAGTTAAAGGGATTTTGCAAATGAAAGAACTATCTGTCTAAAGCTGAGCAAGCACTGAGGAACAGTTGCCTCAAGTATGAGGTCCTCATATTTCAAAGCTCTTGGGGAAAAGTTTGCACAATCAACTTAGTGGAAAATAAGAACATGGAAGCAGCCAAGAACATGATTAAATAGCAGAGTTAGCAAGGCTTAGTATCATGGTGGCAGAAGTTGCAGAAAGGAATGTTCTTATTATCCAAGTCCTTGATCCTTGGGGAGGGTTGTTTGTGGCATGAGCAAAGCTAGATATCAGAGATCATCATCAGTGGCATTTATTGAGCACTTACTGTACTAAGCTCTTGGGAGAGTACAATACAAGAGAGTTGGTAAACACATTCCCTGCCCATAGTGAGCATACAGTCTAGAGGGGGAGACAGACATTAATGTAAATAATTTACAGTATATTATTTAGTGATGGGCATATAAGTACTTTGGGGTTGAAGGTGGGGTGAATATAAAATGCCCAAAGGTCACAGATCCAAGTTCACAGATAATGCAGAAGGGAGAAGGACTCGGGAAAAAGAGGGCTTAATAAGAGAAGGCCTCCTGGAGGAGATTTGACCTTAATAAGGCCTTGAAGGTGGGGAGAGTGGTGGTCTGCCATATATGGAGGGGGAGAGAGTTCCAGGCCAGGGGGAGGACGTGGGAAAGGGATTGGCAGTGAGATTTGGGAACAGTGAGTAACCTGGCGCTAGGGGATTGAAGTGTGTGGGCTGGGCTATAGTAGGAGATATGTGAGGTAAGGCAGGATGGGGCAAGCTGATTGAGTGTTTTAAACCTGATGGTAAGGAATTTCTGTTTGATGTGCAGGTGGATGGGCCACCACTGGAGGATCTTGAGGAGTAGGGAGACACGGATGGAACCCTTTTTAAGAAAAATAATCTATGCAGTGGAGTGAAGTTTGGACTGGAGTGGAGAGAGACAGGAGGCAGATGCAGTGGTCAAGGTGGGATAGGATTAGGGTTTGGATCAGCATAATAGCAGTTTAGATGGAGAGGAAAGGGCAGATTTAGCACTGTCATGAAGGTAGAGCTGAAAGAATTTGGTGATAGATTGAATATGTGGGTTGCATAAGAGAGATGTGTCAAGGACAACGAGATCCTTTCAATGAAATGATAAATGGTGAACCAAGCATTGGAGGAAATAGACAACAACACAAGAAGTTTTTCCATGAACCTAGTGAGGCACAGAGAGGGCCACTCAGCCAGGTTTTTCTTTAGAAGTCAAGGTGAATGCTACCATAATGGAAGAGTCACAAATCTATCCTGGATTTTCTTCTGAGCAATTTAGCAGGGAAATAAACTGCATTGTGGTTTAGACCAAAAGGGCAAACGAGATCAAAAAATTGTAACCAGCCAAGAGTAAAATGCAGACTTGCCATTAAAGAAAACTCACAGTGAGTGGGTGAAAGGCTTTTTAGCTGCTTGCCATATTAAAACAATAATCCAGAAAAATTCCCACAAGAGATCATAGGATCAAGAACTTCTTCTATAGGAGTGATGTTCTATACCAGCACCACTGTGGTCAATAAGAACTGAAATAAAGCTGGAGTTGAAGAAGAAACTCTTATTAAAATTTGTAACTTTAAAGACATTTCTATTATACCAAATGATGTAGGATTACTGATGAGAGATACCATCTGAATGGGGAGGTATTAACTGGATTCATCAATGATTTACTGAGATACTAATTGACTTCATTAAAACGCAGTCTTTTCATCTCATTCTTCCAGCAAAAGGTCATGCCTAATGGATTTTTTTTTTTACAAGAAAACTCTGAAAAGCACAAGGAGGTAGCATTACTAAAGAAAACCTGGCTTTCTGGTATAGCCTCAAATAATTCCTCCTGTGCTTTTGAGAAATAAAATCCCCAAGACCAGAGACCTGCCTCTGATGGACTCCAGACAGTTCAGTTTCCAGAACATGGAGAATTAATCAATCGATGGTATTTATTATATTTTTAATGGTATTTGTTAAGTGCTTGCTATGTGTCAAGCACTGTTCTAAGCACTGGGGCAGATACAAGATAATTAGATTAGATACCTTCCTAGTCCCAAACTGAGCTCACAGTATTAATCCCCATTTTACAGATGAGGCAACGAGCACAAAGAAGTTAAGTGAATTGCCCAAGGTCACAGAGCAGATAGGTGATGGAGCTGGGATTAGAACCGGGTCCTTTAGACTCCCAGGCTCATGCTCTATCCACTCACTAGACCACACTGCTTCTCACATTTGAACACTTCTCACTGCTTGAACACTTACTATGTGCAGAGCACTGAACTAAGCGCTTGGGAAAGCTCAATACAATAGAGGTGGTAGAGACGATCCCTGGCCATAAGGAGTTTACAAGACTAAAGGGGGAGACAGACATTAAAATAAATCTTAGATGAGTATGTACAGAAGTGCTATGGAGTGGGGTGAAAATCGAAGTGCTTAAGGCGTAGAGATTCAAGTGAATAGGAGCTTACTAAAATGTCAAGAACAGTGATCACAGAGTTACTGAGTTGGATGAGACCACAGAAGAGTCCTAGTAAGTCACTCAAATCACCAAAATCAACCCTCATGGATGAATATCGATTTCACTTTAAAGGAAAGGGCATAAATGGCTTTTTAGCTGAGATCTTGCGGAACTGAGAAAAGCACTTAGAGAACTGATTTAAAGACCATCACAGAAGTGACTGAAATATCAGATTTCCTCAGTAAGCTCAGCTAGGCAACGTTAAAGTTCAAAATGACACAGTTAAGAAGAGATCACGTTTTGATTAAAGTCCCTAAAATGGCTCCAGAAAAGTCCACCACCCCTAAATTCCGCTCTCAGGGACCCTCAATCAATCCACGGTATTTATTGAGCAGTTACTGTGTGCAGAGCACTGTACTAAGTAATTGGAAGAGTACAATAAAACAGTTGGTGAACACGTTCCCTGCCCACAATCCTCTAGCAAGAGGAGAGAAAATGGTGCTGTAGCACTATTCACATTCATTTTCAGCTGCTTTTCCTTTTTCTTCCTGACAGTGAAAGAGTCCCTTGAAAAAAACAATCACGAGTAGAGGAAGGTGTTGAACAAACATTAACCGCTTCAGTGGAGACTAGGCAGCAAGTCTGGCCTGGAGTGGTCCTAATGTTCATTAATCGATTCATTCAGGGGTATTTACTGAGTGCTTACTATGTGCAGAAAACTGTGTTTGGGAGAGTACAGTAGAGTTGTTAGACATTATCCTGGCCACGACGAGTTTATCATCTACAGGTGGAGGAGAGATCCTGTCAGGGGAAGGAAAGGAGCTGGGTGATAGCTTTAGGTATCTAGGACAATGTAGAGAAGATGAAAAAGCAGCATGGCACGATGGATAGAGCATGTGTCTGGGAGTCAGAAGGTCATAGGTTCTAATCCTGGCTCTGCCATTTGTCTGCTGTGTGACCTTGGGCGAGTCACTTCACTTCTCTGTACCTCAGTTGCCTCATCTATAAAATGGGGTTTGAGATGGTGAGCTCCACAAGGGACAGGGACTGTGTTCAACTTGATTTGTTTGTATCCACTCCAGTGCTTAGTACAGTGCCTAGCACAAAGTAAGTGCTTAACAAATATCATTATTATTATAAGGTACCTTCAAATTTTCACACTATACAAATTCCCTAAAGTTTTCAGATCGAAGTGATCTAAGGGAAGAGGTGAAGTAACCTGCCTCAGAGGAAGCCCAGAAAATTGGTGCTGGAAGCAGAAACCCAGACTAGAACTCATGTTTGGTTTCTAGTTGAGGTGAATAAGGCTGAGAACACCTAAGGAGATTTCCTTAAGAGTTCCGAGGCTTCAAACTTTCAGGGGAATTTTCAAATATAAATCTCCAATCCCCGCTCCTCATCAAGTTTAGCAATCTACTTTCTATTCCCAGGGCTTTGGAGCTACAGGCCAGTACCAGCAGGGAAGGAGAAGAGGTCTTTTATTTTACACTCACTTTTTATCTTACCACTAGTTATGCGATGGGATATAAAGTGTATTTTTCATGTTTTGGTATTTTATTTTGGCTAATATTAAAGCATAATTGTTGTTGGATCGACTCGCCTTTTTTGAATTGGATCACTCAGTTTTGAGAATTTTCAGAATAAAAGAACATAGGCCATTTCTTGGGCCTGATATACTGGAAGTTTACTATCTGTTCATATTCTGTACAGATCTGTTTCAGTTTCTCTTAAAAAATAATTTATTACAGCCAAAAAATAACCCATAGGATACTTTTCAATTAGGACCACAATCTAACTCTTATGGGGAAAATGTGGGGTGGTAAATTCTAACAATGCATTTCAGTCAAAATGAATTTCCCATCCCCTCATCAAATTCAATTACATGAGCAACAACAGTGTAGAAGAACAATTTTATATCCAGCCATCCTCTTAGGAAAATGACTGTGCTCCTAGTACTTCATCTCTGATAGCAGAGACAGATAGGAGAATAGGAATTAAACTGTTTTGACTGGGAAAAATAAATGCCCCAGAGAAGGAGCGATCACAGTTAGGACTACAACTAACACACACCCTGCCCAAGGTCTCTGCCAGACTATAGGCATTTTCCCAGCATGCCCCAATTTTAATTAAAAGTAGCCAATCGAAATGCAGATGATACCTCTACAGCTTCCCAGCCCCACTTTCTGTATTTGGGGTCATGAGTCAATCTCCACATGTACATGTAGGTCTCCAGAACTTCAGGCCTCAGGATGTAATACTTCTCGTTTTGTCTGGTTGCAATAGCTTCCACACCTCCATCAAATCTGAATGCTTCAGGTCCCAGTTTCACATCTGTGGGAAATGGATTGAGGAATGGGGTTTAGCATGTTAAGAGTGCACACTTACTCTTCAAATAACCCTACTTTCACCTCTGAGTTGCCAATCACCAAAATGAAACCCCTAAGCTGCTCAGGTGATGGGCTGGGGGGACCCCTTCTCGTTGATTCAACTGAAATTTGGGCTAGCCTCCTCTAGACTGTAAGCTCGATATGGGCAGGGGATGTGTCTACCAACTCAGTTATACTGTACTTTCCCAAGCACTTAGTACAGTGCTCTGCACACAGTAATCACTCCAAAACTTCAAATTTCAACTTTTGAGAGTGGTGCTCCATGTTTTCTTTTCCCATCATGGTACTGGGGCACAGGGATTGAAGCAATAACCAGGAAATACAGAGACCAAGTATAAATTCCAATCTATTCTAACTGAGGCAGGACAAACTACTCTATCAGGACGGCAGTGTACTCAGTTATCAAGGTGGCATTTGTTATGTGCCTACTATGTGCCAAGTACTATACTCAGCTCTGGGATACATATATGACAAGGACAAGAACAAAACTGTATTTCTCTAGAATGTTGCAAAGCCTCTTTAAAACGGGAGGTAAATGGCAATTGCTCACCTATCACTCTCTTTACCCTTGAAACCCTGTAGTAAATTTAAGCATTTTTTACGGCAGTATTATTGCTGATCAATTTCAGGAATTCAGTTACATTAGTAGTTTCATTTTCTTCACAGAACTAAATACAACCATTTCAAACAAGCATTAAGGAATTCTTAATAGGGCACTTACTTGTGCGGTCATAAGACTCATGACATGTGCGAGCAATTTCGGCCCCAAGTTCAATGTGACGTCCAGTTTTGTCATTAGGCGCGCTATCTGCGCCGGGGGCAAACATGCTTCCTGAAAAGCAAGTCAGATGACCCATTTTGTGTTCCAGGAGGCCACCTTTCCACTCAGCAATGTAAGTCAGACCACTACTGGATTTCCGGATGAGGTAGGTCTCAATAGCCTGTAAGTCAGAATTATTTTCAATATTTTAAAGCTCCAAAATAACCTCTTGACACAGATTTTTTTTTAAATTACATAAATGTTGCTCATTGTGATTCTACTAATGCTACTTTCTAATGATTAAACATTTTAATTTGGCTATACTTGCAAGGCTGTTTTGTTTTACTCTTCTCTAGCAGTGGGGAAAGAAACAAACTGGTAAATTATCACCGTGCAGCATGTTTGAGCTACACGTTTCTCACAAAGACTATCTAAATTAACAGGAAAGGGATATTATTCTTATTAATTTGGCCCGAAAGTCCATGGGAAATGGACAATATTCAATTATGAAAATCAAAAGTTTGGCTCCAGGACTACCACAGCCGTAAAGATCATTAAAACAATCTCTGCTGAGTCTGCTCTAATATCCTTTGGGAGGATAACATGCTGAAATTCCTAATTCTCTTTTTGTCCACTGGAACTCCATGGAAGCATTTCAATGAAGAGAAAAGTTTATGCTTGTTGACAAGACAGTTGGACATGAGGTTACAATGGAAGGGATTTGGGGTCAAAATGGCTGGTATATAAAATATCCCGGAAGCATCAGCAGTGGAAACAGATGCTTCCTGTAAGCTGTTGAAGAAGCTGCTAATTCTGGCTCCATCGCTTGCCTGTTGTGTGACCTTGGGCAAGTCACTCAACTTATCTTTTAGACTGTGAGCCCACTGTTGGGTAGGGACTGTCTCTATATGTTGCCAACTTGTACTTCCCAAGCGCTTAGTACAGTGCTCTGCACACAGTAAGCGCTCAATAAATACAATTGATGATGATGATTGATGATCTGTGCCTCAGTTACTTCAGCTGTAAAATGGGGATCAAGACTCTGGGACATGGATTATGTCCAACCTGATTAGCTTGTTATCTACACCAGGACTTAGCACAGTGAATGCCATATAGTAAGCACTTAACAAATATCATTAAAAAACAGAAACAAAACTGAAATGAGGCTACAAGGTGCAGGAAGAGAGATATGCAGACCTAAAGATACACAAACACTGCCTTCTCTGCCAACTCTTCTTCTTCAAAAAATAACCAATATCTGAAATCAGTAGTGCAGCTGATGGAATGAACCTCACATTTATGATAATGAACTGTAGTTGGAATAATTTTCTCGAGAACCTAGTTGTTGCATAAATATTCCACGCTTGTTTGATAGAAAAGTATCACATAGTAGCTATTTACATTCCTCCTAGCACAAACTGCAATAAAGCCCTTCAAGCAGATAGAATAATTTTGCAGGTGATGAGTAAAAGCTTTCTACAAAGCAAGAGTAATGGCTCTTGAGAATGTATTAGAAACATTATACTGTTTGGTGTCCTGAATAAATAAAATCCATGTTATTTCTGGAATCATTCTTATCAGATTACTGGGTCCCAAAGTAAACTATTCTTCGTACCGGATTAAAGCCTTGAAGAAGTCCACAGTCTTGTGGTGATAAAGTTTATAAAAGAAGGGAAAAGGGTTAAATTAGTAACTCGGTCCAAATTCAGAACTGATGAGGATACTGGGATTGATTTCAAGATGATCATTATATGATCGTGTTTTAAAAACTCTTTCAATAACTAAGGATGTGCAAAGAATGAATACAGTCCTCTAGATGGTAAGGTCACTGTGGGCAGGGAACTCATTTATCAAGTCTATTATACTGTACTCTCCCAAGTGCTTAGAAGAGTGCTCTGCACACAGTAAGCACTCAAAAATATAACTGATTGAATAAACAAAGATCATCACTCATCCAGATGACATTCACATTTTAAATGATGAACAGTTCATCAAGTCGTTTGTTCATGGGCTGGCTGTGCAGAGCAATGGCACTCTAAGTGTGTCATTGCCTTGGGTTGAAGAGATGCTAAAAGTACAAAGCAAGTATACCACTGTGGGTCAATGCCCGTATCAGCTTTCCTTTTGTAGATCAGTTATCAGTGCACCGATTCCAGTTCACCCACAATGTTAAAATGCAAATTTGGAAACATTTCTGAGCACTCATTCTATTATCACCCCGGGCTACCGCCTGGAATCATAAGCTTATACCCTTTGTGCTCCCTAAATATCTCATAGGGAAGGAGTTCAGATTGTAGACAAAAAGCAAAGACTACTAAAACAAGGTTAGAGCATTTTTTCACCACGTCTTCTCCAGCTGAGGTACCGCTTCACCGGGGGAGTTTAAACATAAAAGTCTTTAAGGGCAGAAACCCCAGGGTGTCCCTTCTGTTGTCCTGCTTACGTATCTCCTGTCTTGCACCCCTGGCTCACACCCTTCCATCTGCCTGGACTCCTTTTCCCTTCATTTCCACCAGATCACTGCTCCCCTTGTCTTCAAAGACCTTCTAAAATCACATCTCCAAGAACTCAACTCTGATTAAGTTCTCCTCTCTTCAGGTTTGATCTGCCCAATTATGACTCACCCCAGTACTTTGTGCCATCCATGCACTTATGTACTCAAAACCACCAGTAGCACTTTGTACATACCCTTTCTACTCACCTAAATATTCACTTTTCTTCTTCCTATCTGTATTTTAGCGTCAGTCTCCTCCTCTAGATAATGAGCTCAAGGCAGTTATTGTCCCTATTAATGTTGTACTCTCCCAACCACTTAGCACAATGTTCAGCCCACATTAGGAACTTAATAAATTGCCTGCTTGTCCAACTGGTATTGCAAAAGAGGCACTGACCTAATAAAAGGTTGCCAATCTGCTGGGCTCTGGGTGGTCTGTATACATCCATTCAAGGAGTCAGTGGCAATTTAAAAGAGCATTACCTAGACTAGATGTCTGTATATATAACAGTCTCTTTAATGCCCGAGTTTCCAAGCAGGCAGCAAAAGGGGTCACTAGGGCTCTCGCCTGGAGGAATTGGTCAGAAACAAATATGTTTGAGGACATTTCTCACTTGGTGGAACCGGTCAGAAACAAAGATGTTTAAGGACACTTTATTCTATTTTGTTTCATTCCTCCATTAGGGGATAGTTTGTTTCATCCAAGCATTCAAGAATGGTTTCCAAGCTAAGGAAAAATGGAAATTTTACAGTTTTTTATAGTCACCTTTATTTGTCAAAAAGTTAAACTGTCCTTTAGGGCTTAGCTAGCTACAGGAAAACAATCTGAATTTTAGGATCATGATGATCAGAATGGTTGCTACAGACTACTTTGATTTCCATATCAATCAATCAATCAATTTATTGAGCACTTATTGTGTTAAGCACCATGGATGATTTTCCAAATGTCATATGGATCAATGATATTCTAGAACATAATCTTTCTTGTAGGATATATTTTATGATAAATGTATTCAGGAGAAATCTATGATGACAAAGGTCTAATTATGCTGCATGACTTTTTAGATCCCATTAAAAATAACCCAAAGGGCTTGCTAGGATGAATGTTCTCTTTCTTTCCTTTTTTATGGTATTTGCTAAGCACTTATTATGTCCCAGGCATTCCACTAAGTGCTGGGATAGATAAAAACTAATCAGGTTGGACACAGTCCATGTCCCACATGGGACCCACAGTCTTAATCTCCATTTTACAGATGAGGAGATGAGGTAACTGAGGCACAGAGAAGTGAAGTGACTTGCCCAAGGTCACACAGCAGATAAGTGGAGGAGCTGGGATTAGAACCCATGTCCTCTGACTCCCAAACCCGTGCTCTTGATACTAGGCCACACAGCTTCATGGCCAGGGGACAGGGACCCGTGATTACCTTGTATCTACCCAGCACTTAGTACAGTGCCTGGCACATAGTAAATACTTAGAGAATACCATAAAAAGAGAAAGTGCTCAGGTCAGAGTGGAAGTTGCTATTGGGCTAAGCCCCATATTTCTGGCCCTAAGGGGAGCTCCGATTATATTAAAATGAAGGCATTCCATTAAAATCCCATTAAAACACTGCCACAGAATTTTAGTGGTATTGACAAAAAATATTTATATCGAATGAAACTCTCACACCTATCAACATTAAATATTCACCTTGCTAAAAAAAATATAGCACAAAGAATTGCAATAGCTCATAACACGCCACCTACTCCATTTGAGTTTTATGCACAACTGAGTTTGACCATTTTCGTCTAGAAATAAAGGGATGGAAAAAGCCCCATAATCCCATGGCCAACTCACCTTCTCTCTTCTGTGTAGTCAACTATTAATTGGATGTTCAGAAATGTGCTGGCAGAGGTCTCGCTGTGGCTAAGTAGGAAGGAGGAAACATATGATGATCTATCACTTAAAAAAGATCATTGTTCTCTGTAAGTGCCATCAGATTGAAAGCAACTGTGTCACAATGCAACTGTTGCTCCTCAAAACAGAAGTTTAATTTAAAGTTTCACTTCCTGTAAGAGACACAAACACATCCAAAAGACACTGCTCTTTTCACTGTTGAGAAAAATCTGAGTAATTTGTTCTTAATGGTTTTTCCTGTCAATGCTTTCTCTAAAGGCGACAAATTCAAAGCCGTGGGGTACGAATCTAACAATTTGGAATGAAACTCTCCCTGAAAGCATAGCTCAAAGCTGTCAGATGCCATTCAAGGAATATCAGAGTGAGGTGATTAACTCAAAAATAGGAAAAAAATACCAATAAAACTAAAACCACTTACTACTCAGAAACTACCATTTCATGCTCCTGGGATAATTGCCAGAAAATGGGAGACCTCGCTGAACGTTGTCTCTAGGAAGCAGCATGGCCTAGTGGATACAGCGTGGGGCTGGGAGCCAGAAGGACCTGGATTCTAATCCAGGCTCTTGGGTGACCTTGGGAAGGCCACTTAATTTCTCTGGGCTTCAGTTACCTCATCAGTAAAATAGGGATTAAGACTGTAAACCCCATGTGGGGCTGTGAGCCTGTTGTTGGATAGGGACCATCACTATATGTTACCGACCTGTACTTCCCAAGCGCTTAGTACAGTGCTCTGCAGACAGTAAGTGCTCAATAAATACAATTGAATGAATGAATGAATGTAGGACAGGGACTGTACCCAACCTGATTAACTTGTATCTACCCCAGCATTTAGTACAGTGCCTAACACATAATAAGAGTTAGAAAACACCATTATTTTTTTTAAAAGGGTGGGTGGGGGTCGAAGGTGGGATGGAGACTCAAACTTCTTGGGACTTGCATGCTTTGAGGAACAGGCCAGGTGAGGATTAAGCCACAGACAGAGGTATGACTGGTGGTCACAGGGGAAAAGAAATCGCTTCTTTCCCTTCTTGATCCAGATAGGAAATGATTGGAGGTGGTGAAAGAGCAGATCAATCCTTGCCCCTCACCTAACAAATTAATTTCTTATTGATAAAATCTTAATTATCAATTAATCATATTTATTAAACTCTTACTGTGTACACAGTACTGTACTAAGTGCCTGGGAGAGTACAATACAATAGAGTTGGCAGATTGAGGATCTTTGTCCATTTTTCTTTTTAATAGCTGAGGTAACTGAGGCAGGGAGAAGTTAAATGATTTGCCCAAGGTCATGCAGCAGACAAGTGGCGGAGCCATGATTAGAACCCATGTCCTTCTGACTCCCAGGCCCGAGCTCTATCCACTAGGCTACAATGCTCATTGCTCACTGACTTCTATGGGACACACATCCATTCCACAGGAGAGGATTTCAACAGGAGAAACTTGGCTCAGGAGCAGGAAAGCTAGTCAACAAAGTGCAATGAATCGGATGTTTGATTCAGTCATGGAAATAAGGTCAAAGAAAGACCTTGTGGAAATCTGACTGGGTTTTTCTTAAACCTGAGTAGACTGTAAGCTCCTTAAGGGCAGGAATCGCACCTACCACCTTTGTGGCATTGTATTTTCCCAAGCCCTTAATAAAGTGCTCTGTACACAGTAAGTGCTCAATTAATCCCATTGACGGATTCATTAACAATGTGACCTGGCAATCTCACAAGTACTACCACGGAGGTGATCTTTATCCAGTTTCCATAGGCATGATCTTAGGAGCTTCCATTCCAAGATCCACTGGATATAAAAAGAGTGGTCCTCAACTCTCTAGCCATCTATCACCCCATTTCCACGAGCTCCTAATGTGGGTGGGGAGGAAGCAGAAGCAGGGAGGCTGAGGTGTTTGTGCCAACAGGCTCTACTCAGCCCTTCAGACTGTCTTGGAACAAAGAGGTTGGGGAGCACCAATCTAGCCCAATCTTCTACTGTGAAGCCGGAACGAAATGACCTTAACAAGTCTCTTCAGAGAGCTATCAAACCTACTAAATTTCTGCTTGCCTTTACAAAAGGAGGGTTGGTGAACTGCACAAATAATGTCTGCCTCTCCCACAAGACTGCAAACCCCTTAAGGGAAAGTATCATGTCTATTATTTCTATTGTACTCTGCTTAGTATAGTGCTCTGCATACACAAGATGGTCAGTAAGGCTACTGATTGATATTATTCTCTAGAAAAGCTCCAGAAAAATGAGTTACTTTTTAACATTCTTGGCATGTAACAACCAATTATTTCTTATATGCTGGTAAAAATATGGTTTGTATATTAAGGATTTAAGAAAAAATCGGGAATAATAGAGATGGAATATACTATACCAAGTCTTTCAACTCTAGGTTGTATGTCACTTTTTCATACCTCTTAAAAATCCCCTGGATAGTGCTTTTTGGTTGAAAATCCCTATGTAGGGGCTTTCATTTTTCTTTTTTGCAGAAATTAATAAGAAGGAATAAAATAAATACTTCAATTATTTTTTTCAATTGTGATTAACCCCCAGACTCCAACAGTGAAAATCTTTTCAAGTATAGAAATTGAACTTAAATTTAACAAACAGCAGGGGTAAGAGACTTTTCTTTGATTATTCAGTGTTTCTCTGATACATCAATTGTAACATCCCGAGTGACTGTTTCGGTGGGTAATTCAATCCTGGGAAAACATTAGTGGACCTGGGAAGCAATGTTTCCGATGCTTAAAGTGAGAAGAGACAGCCTATTTCTGGGACCTACATTAATTTTCAAACTACAAGGGTACTGTTGGCCTATTTTCTCAGCCCTTATGAACCCAAACGTCAATGAGCTCCCCTAAAAGAGCAATTTAGTCCTTTCTCACTGATATGATTAGAGCCAACAAAATTACCCCAAATACTTGGAATTAGTATTTTTAGTATTTGAAGTTAAGGAACGCCTTTCCACACTAGAAATAGGGAAGAAAAGGTTGATAAAAAGTAGGCAGAAAACTCTTCCTTCATGAAAGGATCAGCGTGGCTCAGTGGAAAGAGCGCGGGCTTTGGTCAGAGTCAGAGTCAGAGGTCGTGGGTTCGAATCCCGGCTCCGCCCCGTGTCTGCTGTGTGACCTTGGGCAAGTCATTTAACTTCTCGGAGCCTCAGTTACCTCATCTGTAAAATGGGGATGATGACTGTGAGCCCCACGTGGGACAACCTGATCACCTTGTATCCCCCCAGCGCTTAGAACAGTGCTTTGCACATAGTAAGCGCTTAACAAATGCTAAAAAAAAAAAAAAAAAAAAAAAAAGGATCTTGCTGCATTTTTTCATGGTGTTTGCTAAGTGCTTACTATATGACAGATATTGTACTAAGCACTGGAGTAGATACAAGATAAATTGAATGTAGTCCTAGTCCCGGCTCCGCCACTTGTCCGCTCTGTGACCATGGGCAAGTCACAACTTCTCTGTGCCTCAGTTACCTCATCTGTAAAATGGGGAATAAGACTGTGAGCCCCACATGGGACAGCCTGATCACCCTGTATCCCCCCAGTGCTTAGAACAGTGCTTCACACATAGTAAGGGCTTAACAAATACCATCATGATTATTATTATTATTAGTCCCACTTAAGGCTCGTCACAGTCTTATTCCCATTTGACACATGAGGTAACTGAAGCACAGAAAAGTTAAGTGACTTGCCCAAGGCCGCAGAGCAGGTGCATGGCAGAGCCAGAATTAGAACCCAGGTCCTGTGAGGCATTGGTAAGTTAACTGATTTGCCCAGAGTCAGGCCTCAGGCAAGTTGTAGAGCTCGGATTAATCATAATTCATGAAAACACAAATTTTTCTCTTTGATGATTTATGAGCTTCTGCTCATATCCTTTTTTTGTTTAGTCTGCATTTTGGACTTTCTCTAAATATCAGTAATAGATGGCTCCCGCAGTGTTTCTAAAACAGAAGTCACCACAAATTCTTCATTGAGAAGCATGGCCTAGTGGATAAAGCATGGGCTGGGGAGTCAGAAGGACCTGAGTTCTAATTCTAACTTGTCTCCTGTGTGACCTTGGGTAAGTCACTTCACTTCTCTGGGCCTCAGTTACCTCAACTGTAAAATGGGGACTAAGCCCCATGTATGTGGGACAGGGAAGGTGTCCAACCTAGTATCTACCGCAGCACTTAGAACAGTGCTAAGCACACAAAAACCCTTTAACAAGTACCACAATTATTAATTATTATTACAATTGACTCACAATTCTTAAAATTTGGCTGGCAATTTCACTTTAGGCAGAAGAAAGACCTGAGCCTGAGTGTGTGATTCTAGTTTGAGGGGTAGAGGCCGATATGAATATTCAGCACTCTCTATCTGGTTACCAATGGCATAAGCATTCCGTTCTCATAAATTCTTTAAAAACACTGGGTGGTTTGGTCTAAGAGTTATGGAAAAAGAAAGAAAGCTATAATTTACATGGCATGTTTCAGTAGTTTTATGTAAGAGTTATAGAAAAAGAAAATAGCTATGTTCTTTTCATTTATCTCTCATGTTTTCAACTCCTCAAAGAAGGCAGCAATTCAAGGAAGGAAAACAAAACAACAACCATCAGCAAATTTTCCAAGGTGTCAATTGCACCTGACCTCACTCACAAGAATCCTGTAGGGCTGTATAGGAATCAAGTGCGTCACGACTAAGGAACCTATGTCCCCAGCAGTTCTGTCGATACTTAGGTGACAGCTGGACTGAACTGAAATCAATCATATTTTTTGAGCACTTCCTGTGTGCACAGCAATGTGCTAAGTGATTGGGAGAGTTCAATATAACAGGGTTGGTAGACACATCCCCTGCCCACAATGAATTTACAGTCTAGGTGGGGAGAGAAGTGACACATACAAGTGAATGGACAAAAATTCCCCCAATAAACCCACCAGCAGGGCTGCCTTGATGTCAAACTACAGCCCGGTAATGCTTTGTTTCACTGCCAAGAAGAATGTCTAGGATACAATGGGGAAACTCAGTGATAAGATTGGAAGGGCAAGAAAAAAAAAGTCCCTATAGGGGCTGACCCCTCTCAGGGTCGCACCTGGAGAGTTTCCAGTACTCTACCAGTCTCGGGTACGAGAGGGAGAGACAGGCAGAGGCCTACCCATTCCATTCCTAGCTTTGCCAGTGGCTAGCAAGTGGAAGGCAATCTGCTACAAGTCAAAACTCACCCATGCTGGGAAGCAGCGGCATGGGAGAGAATCCAGGATGGAGACTCAAGTTTACTGCATGGAAGGTAGCAATGGTAAACCACTTCCGTATTTTTACCAAGAAAACTCTATGGACACACTACCAGGATGATGGCAGATGGAGAGCGGGGTGTTCTGGGAAAGATGTGTCCGTGGTGTCACTATGAGTCGGAAATGACTTGACGGCATAAGACAAGACAAGATTGGGGTTGAGAAGAAGAGAAAAATATGGGATTTGAAGGGGACAGTTTGGGGGTTTGGAGGCTGGGCATGGGGAAAGTGATCAGAGATAATGTCCTTTTTCCAACTGGATGCAGCCCAGGGAATATAGTTCCTCATTCCTGGGTCTTCACTGGGGCAGAGAGGCAGATGATGGGGAGGGGAGAGAAAATAGAAGAGAGAGGGTGTCACGCCCTAGCATTTCTCTTTGGGAACCTCTATTTCTAAACAAAAATGCTCTCACCAGGCACATCTCAGCAAGAGCCCACCCAATGCATGTGTCCACTCCTTGGGGGGGAATCAGTCAATATTTATTCATTCAATTGTATTTATTGAGCACTTACTGTGTGCAGAGCACTGTACTTGTACTTGGGAAGTACAAGTTGGCAACATATAGAGATGGTCCCTACCCAACAGCCGGCTCACAATCTAGAAGGGTATTTATTGAGTACTTACTGTGTGTAGAGAACTATACTAAGTGCTTGAGAGAGTACAATATAAAAGACACATTCCCTGCCCACAATGAGCTTACAGTCCAGAGGGGGAGACAGATATTAATATAAACAAATAAATGAGTAAATAAATAAATAATGGATTACTTTTTTCAGCTAGACTCCTAGACTTTGACAAGACCTGAGAGTTTTCCGTCAGGGCTGAAAAGACCCCAAATGGTGATTTCCTGACCTAGCAATGAAACCAGTCCCCTCCCAAGAATCATTTCCCTACTAAAATCTCTGTCTCCTTTCCATTCCTGGAATCAGAATGAAAAATTGGCACCTATGCTGGCGTGTTATGCTGCCTTTATTATCCCTCACCCGGCCCTGGGGGATGGTATGCTTGTTGTGGACACGGAATGTATCTGTTTAATGTTGTACTATCCCAACTGCTCAGTACAGTGCTCTGCACATGGTAAGTGCTCAATAAATACGATCGATTAAATGAATGTGGGATTCACTTATCAGCCAACACAAAGACTCCATTCACAGCCACGCTATCTTCGGCAGTGTAACCTGTTCCCTCTCATGACAGATAAACGTGGGCTTGGAATGATGCTTGTTCAAGAGTCAACATTCATTCTTTCATTCATTCATTCAATCGTATTTATTGAGCGCTTACTGTGTGCAGAGCACTGTACTAAGCGCTTGGGAAGTACAAATTGGCAACATATAGAAATGGTCCCTACCCAACAGCGGGCTCACAGTCACAGTCACATCTCCCAGATCCCGTTTCCCAGCTTTTCTGACAGTTTCCCTTGTGGTCTGTTATTCCTGGATCTATCATCAAGTCTTCCTCCAGCACACTTGCTACTATTCCAGTTCCATTTCTGTCATGCTTTTAGCTGTGTTGCGCTAATTTTTTTGTGGATTTCTCCCAGTAAATCTGTTTTTAATTCAAACACTCTCAGAACAGATATTCTTAGTTTACCTTTAATTTCTGGAAAAAAACAAATGTATGCTTATAATAGTGTGAAGGAAGAGATAGTTAACCAGTCCAACATAAGCTTCAGTTGAACACAGATGATACTTAAGGATAGAAAATTTAGGATTTCCTACAATCTAAAAACTACATTCTTCTCAGATCCAAATCTTTTTTTGGCAATACAGTTCTAGGATTCTTTTCTGGAAATAAGCATACACTTTTTAATAAGTCATGTATATAGTAATGCACTTATGCTGACCCCACTGTCCACTACTGGGATTCAAATAGTTAGAGTAAAGACCTTGCGGTTTATCCAACTGGTTCAGAACTTTTCGAATATTCATTACCTATGATAGAAAGAACATGTTTCTGTGAAAAAAAAAAAATCCTGGTGGTACTGATGTATAAATCAAGTGCTGAAAAACAGACATTCTTTTATTTACTTTGAGAACAACTTCAATGGCAGTGAAACATTCCAGATGAAGAAACAAAAAGCCTGCAGGACTAGGTTCATTCTCAGGCCCAGCAACAAAGAATTACGGTGATCAGAGCCCCCTCATGATACCCTGTTTTGAGGATTGAGCCTGGGAAGCCAAGGAGGATTTTGGATTCAGGCCTAGTCTGTTTACATTGGTAAGAACAAAATCAACTCTATAAGCATGCTTTCTTTTTTTAATTAAAAAAAAAAGATTCCAGCCAGATCACAAAACAGCCATCATGCGGAATTGACTTTCAGTCATTACAAAAGTGGACTCTAAGACCACACGTTTCAGTAGTCTTCAGGAGTGTAGAACTCATGGCACGATCCATAGTCTATAAATTCCCCTACAGAATTCAGTGAATTATACCATAGAGAACAAAGTGGACTATAAGGACTAGGAAATAATAAAAAGTTTTGAAAAAGAGTGTTTACTATAAACATCAGCAAGGAGACAGCAATGGAAGGTGATGGCAAATACAGGTAGCTCAACTGAAGAAAACAAAACACCTTGGTGTTATTTTTCTTATGCAATTCTCCGCATCAACTGACACTTTAGCCACTTACTAACTCCTCTTAAGGATTTTCTAAAGCTGCAAATCAAATGCTGAAGACGGACCAGAAGCAGGGATATCTGGGGCTTCTTGGGACTCAGGGCAGCAATGTCCTAAAGTTGTGATATTGTATGTAATAATAATAATAATGATAATTGTGGTATCTGTTAAGCACTTATGTGTCAGGCACTGTACTAAGTGCTGAGGTAGACACAAGCCCATCAGGTTGGACACAATTCCTGTTCCACACAGAGCTCACAGTCTCAATCCTATTTTACAGATGAGGGAACTGAGGCCCAGAGAAGTGAAGTAACTTGCCCAAGGTGACAAAGCAGCCAAGTGGCAAAGCCAGGATTAGAACCCATGACTTCCTGACTCTCAGGCCAGTGGTCTATCCACTGTGTCATACTGCTTCTCACTCCAGAGGGGATGGTGAGGTAAGCCCAGCCCCAGTTCTCCCCTGTCACTGCTTTTGTAGAACACTCTAGCAAAGGAGTCTTTCTTTCTTTCTTCTTTCTTCCTCTCTCTCTCTCTCTCTTTCTCTCTATCTCTTTCTCTTTCATTCATTCATTTGTAATTACAGAGCGCCTACTGTATGCAGAGCACTGTACTAAGCTCTTGGAAGAGTACAGTACAACAATAAACAAACACATTCCCTGCCCACAACAAGTTTACAGTCTAGAGGAGGGGAGACAGATATCAGTAGAACAGTGCTTGGCACATAGTAAGTGTTTAACAAATACCATTATTATTAATACAAATACATAAATTACAGATATGTGCATAAGTGCTGTGGAGCTGGGAGGGGGTGAGGAACAAAGGGAGCAAGTTAGGGTGATGAGGATGGGAGTGGGAGAAGAGGAAAAGGAAGCTTAGTCTGGGAAGGCCCCTTGGAGATGTGCTTTTAATAAGGCTTTGAAATGGGGACAGTAATAATAATAATAATAATGATAGCAATAATAACAATAATAATAATGAAAATGGTATCTGTTAAGCACTTATTATGTGTCAAGCACTGTTCTAAGCATTGGATAGGTACAAGCTAATCAGGTTGGACACAGTCCCTGTCCCACATGGGGCTCACACTCTTAATCCCCATTTTACAGATGAGGGAACTGAGGCGCAGAGAAGTTAAGTGACTTGCCCAAGGCCATACGGCAAACAAGTGGCAGAACTGGGATTAGAACCCAGGTCCTTCTGACGCCAAGTCCCATGCTCTATATACTACGCCATGCTGCTTCCCTCAGTAGAAGGCACAGTTAACCATGGGACAGGGACAGTCAGACAAGCAAGAAGGAAATGACAGTGTGGGCCTCCCGTACCCCCAAGACTGCTCGGGCACCCAAAGCTGCGCTGTCCCAGACCTGGGGACATTGCTGTTACTGCTGCCTCCCTAGACCCGTGTGGCCTGTTTTCTCAATTTGGCTGCGGGCAAGTGTCACCTTTCTTTTTTATGATATTTATCAAGCACTTACTGACTGTCTGGGTATATACAAGCTAATCAGGTTGGTCCCAATCCCTGTCCCAAATAGGGCTCACAATCATAATTCCCATTTTACAGATGAGGGAACTGCAGAACAGAGAAGTTAAGTGACTTGCCCACAAAGGTCACACAAGTGGCAGAATGGGGATTAGAACACAGGTCCTTCTGACTCTCAGGCCCTATCCATTAGGCCACTGCTGCTTCTCAGGCTTCTAGAAGAAGCTACTGTCCAAAGTGGCAGATTGCAGGGGTGATGACAGAGTGTTGGTAATGATAGTAATAATAAAAAATAATCATAGTAATTGTAGTATTTGTTCAGAGTTTATAATGTGCCAAACATTAAGTATGGGGTAGATATAAGATAAGATATAAGATATTGAGAAGCAGAGTGGCTCAATGGAAAGAGCACGGGCTTTGGAGTCAGAGGTCATGGGTTCAAATCCCGGCTACGCCAACTGTCAGCTGTGTGACTTTGGGCAAGTCACTTAACTTCTCTGTGCCTCAGTTCCCTTATCTGTAAAATGGGGATGAAGACTGTGAGCCCCCCATGGGACAACCTGATCAACTTGTAACCTCCCCAGTGCTTAGAACAGTGCTTTGCACATAGTAAGTGCCTAATAAATGCCATTATTATTATTATTATAATCCAGCACTTAGTACACTGCCTTGCACACAGTAAGCACTTAACAAATACCAGAATTGATATTATTATTATAATAAGGTTGGACACGGTCCCTGTCCCACACAGTGCTCAGTCTAAGACAGAGGGAGAATAGGTATTTAATCTCCACTGTACACATGAGGAAACTGAGGCATGGAGAATTTGTGACTTTCCCAAGGCAGCAGGCAAGAGGCAGAGGCAGAATTAAAACTCGGGTCCCCCGACTTTTCAGCCAACCTATTCATGGACCTCTTGGCAAAGTACCTGGGCCCTGCCCGCCATCTCACCTTTCTCTGGCCTCAACTGGGCAGAGGAAAGTTAATTTCATTCTCCCCTCCCTACTGACTGGCTGAATGAATTTGAGCCAACCATAGCTCCCCCATCTGCAAAAGACCTTATGAATCCACGACTAATAAACGTTTTTGGAATTTGGCTAGGGGTGAAAACAATATAAATAGTGGGACATGTTATGTGAATCAGAAAGCTTATGATCGTAAGGGCAAGGCTTCTAGGAAAGGACTAAGCTTTATTTTCTGTGGACTCTGGGCTCTTTTTAGGCCCGTCTGAGATCTCCTCTCCCCTCCAAGATAGGAAAGCCCCCTGACTAATCCCCAATTTTCTCACATTATTCTTCTTCCCCTTTGCTTCGCCTATGCGCATGGGCCTGTACTCATTCATCACCCCAACCCCAGACCCACAGCACTTAAGGTGCATATCCTTATACACTGGGATTTCCCCTATGTGTAATTTATTTTAATATCTGTCTCCCCCTCTAGATGGTAAACTACTTGTGGGGAGGGATCATGCCTACGGAATACACCGTACTGTACTCTGCCAAGCACTTAGCACAGTGCTCAGAGGTGCAACAGGATTTGGTTACATGGACTCTTAAAAGAATAGTTTGGCTATAACAACACTCGCTCACTGATCCATAGGACTCAATGTATTTTTGTACCCATTCAACCAGTGCTGAGGTGTAAAAAAATAATTCATTCAATGGATTCACTGAGTGCTTACAGGGTGCAAAGTGCTTATCCAACTGGAATGGCACTGGCCACTGCCACCTTCACTGGGTTTCCAGGAGAGGAGGGAGGAGGTCCAGCTAGCCAGACAACATTGGGCATGCAGCCAGAGCCACGGTGGGGAGTAAAATGGGAGAGGTGGGGTGGTAGCTTCTGGTGACCAAAGAGAAGGACAGCAGACAGTAATGACTTGGGGCTGGGCTGGGGGCAATCCAGCCCCTTTCACATCTGCTTATTGTGGGTTAGGGCAGTGCACTCCTTCCCTCCCCTTCTCTTCATAATCCTGTAACCCTGTGGCCTGGGGGAAATAGCTGTGTTCTAATTCCAGCTCTGTCACTTGCCCTCTGTGTGGCCTTGATCAAGTCACTTAACTTCTCTGTTCCTCAGTTTCCTCAACTGTAAAACGGTGATTCAATAACTGTTCTCTCTCCTACTTTGACTGTGAACCCCATGTGGGACCTAACTGTCTTTGTATCTCCCCCAGTGCTTAAAACAATGCTTGGTACATAGGAACTGCCACAGTTATTATTCATTCATTCATTCGATTGTATTTATTGGGCGCTTACTGTGTGCAGAGTCCTGAGTGCATGGGAGAATACATTATTACAATAAACAGACACATTCACTGCCCACAACAAGCTTACATTGAACATCTATTCCTGCACTTTTTCTTAAACTCGAGTCAAGTTTCAGTGGGTTCTGGCTTTTTTTCAGCACTGGGAATAACACCTTGCCAGTTCAACTTCAAAAATGGCTCTTGGGGAACAAGAAGCATGAAACAGGGAGGAAACAGGAGGGGGCTAGGTGTCTGAACGTATTTCTCAGGGCATGGGAGGATTAGGTTAGGAGCCACATGTGGGTCTAGGCCAAGAGGGGTTTGGGAAGATGAGAGCGCCAGGGTCGCACATAATAAGAATGCTAATAATATTAATTATGGTATTTGTTACTATTTGCCAGGCACTGAACTGAGCACTGGGGTGGAAACAAACACATCGGGCTGGATACAGTCGCTATCACACATGGGGCTCACAGTCACAATCCCTATTTTACAGGTGAGAAAACCGAGGCCCAGAGAAGTTAAGTGACTTGCCCAAGGTCACACAGCAGACAAGTGGCAGAACTCCCAGGCCCATGTTCTATCCACTAGGCCACGCTGCTCTGGACTAGTGAATAAATAACTCTCTCTTCCCCATCTGGATCCACATCTCTGACTGCTCTGACTCCCAGCTCAGTCTGGGTAGTTACTGGGTCCAGTGACTACCCAGGAGCTGGGAGAGTGGAAAAGCCAGACCCCAGCTTCACCAACACTGGGTGGCTGGTCATCCATTTGGCTTTATCGTAGCCAGGTTCCACTGGATTCCATCTTGGATCTGAGAAAAGGATTTCTGACCAGGGGTGGGGCCAGACTCAGCCTAAAGAAAAATAATTGTGGCACCAGAGGAAGGAGTAATTCTCCAATGACTGGATGGTTTTGAGTCAGCTGAAGATATCTTTTCTAATTTCAGGGAAGAGAATTACTTCAGACAATAATCTCTCGTCGCTTGCATCCCGATCCTGAGTCAACGTAGCAAACTGTAGCAAACCTAAATCAAAGAGATTAAGCCCTCCAAATGCCATTTTGAAATGAACCAAATGCTAAGAGCATTTGAAGACTTTTTCTTAGCTCCTGAGGCTCCTTTACACAATCTTAATACTAAACAGCAGGGGCTAGAGTTAAAAGCATGAGACTAGTAATCACATCTGTATTTTAGCTCTGGCTCTGCCATTTGTCTGCTGTATGGTTTTAGCCACGTTGCTTAATTTCTCTGTGCCTCAGTTTGCTCATCAATAAAATGGGGATAAAATGCTTGTGAGCCCTATGGGGGAGCCAAATCAGGTGTGCTTTGATAAGCTTGTATATACCTAGCACTTAGCACCTTGCTGGCATTGAGTAATGACTTAATAAATATCATCATCATCATTATTATTATTATTATTAACAAATGATTACTATTTGTTACTTTTAAGCACCTGAGAAGTAATCTCCCTCGATTCATCACAACTACTGGGTTGTTTTGTAGCTTTATTGGGAGTTTATATTAAAGAGTTTTTTAGCTTAACGTTACCAGCAAGGTCTCTGATCAAACTAGTGATGATGCTTTCCTAAATGAATTTTCCTTGAATGATAACAGTTTCAAATATATTTTTTAGAGTACCCAATAGAACTCTAACACCAAGATTCAGTAGTCATGAGGATTAATATTGATGAGTCTCAAACACATACTTGCTTCACCGGAAATGATGAACATGTTTACGATCCAGTCAGAATTTCACTTCACTTCTCTGGCCCTCAGTTCCCTCCTCTGTAAAATGGGGATTAAGACCGTGAGCCCCCTGTGGTACGAACCTTGTCCAAACTGGCTAGCTTGTATCTACCCCAGCACTGAGTTCAGTTCCTGACACATAGGAAGCCCTTAACTAGACTACAAGCTCACTGGGGGAAGGGAATGTGTCTATTTTTTTCTATATTTTACTCTCCCAAGCGCTTAGTACAGTGCTCTTCATACAGTAAGTGCCCAATAAATACGATTGACTGACTAACAAATACCACTGGGAAAAAAGGCCACATTTTTTGATTCTCTGACAATATCAAATCAGACTACTGGATTATACCAACGACCGTGTCTGATTTACCAACTTATTTTTCTGAAGGTAAGTATATCATTAAATAGGTTAGCACATATTTGGAGAAACTGTGCGTACTTCTCCATTCATCCTTCCTCACCCACCCCCAAAATGTTCATTTTCACATATTACATCTTACAAGGACCTGACAAAATTGGTGTAATTGACAGCCTAATTAGAAATCATAAAATGGCATACGTGATGCTTGTACTCTGCACTTTTTCTTGTAAATTTCCTATACAAGTCTTTCATAAAACAGGAAAATGTCCCGATTTATCACATGACTAATTAAATCCAAAATGACACCGTGTGGCGTCAAATAGGATGTGATCTTTTCCTCTCATCTTCAGATCTATATGGGCAGCAGGCCAGTCATCACATGCTGGGAGTTGAAGAGCGAGTACGTTCTTTTATTAGAAAGGATTGGAGTGACCTTTGCTCTAGGGGGTTAATATTTCTGTCTGCAACCAGGGCTCCCTGCAGACAATCTAAGATTTTTATCTGCAATATGGAACTGAGGGTGATCACCATCAATCGATGAATGATATTTATTGAGAGCCTACTGTGTGCGGAGCACTGTTCTGAGCGCTTGAGAAAGTACAATGTAGCAGAGTTGGTAGAAACGATCCCGGCCTACAATGTGCTTGCAATTTATAGGGGGAGACGCACATTGAAATAAATCACAGATAGAGCTGTGGCCTAGTGGACAGAGCCCGGGCCTGGGAGTCAGAAGGATCTGGGTTCTAATCACCATTTGTCTGCTGGGGGACCTTGGGCTAGCCACTTCACTTCTCTCTGCCTCAGTTAACTCAACTGGAAAATGGCAATTAAGTCCGGGGGCCCCATGTGAGACGAGGTCTATGTCCAAACTGATTGGCTTGTGCCCACGCCAGCACTTAGAACGATGCCTGGCCCACATTAAGAGCTTAACAAATTCTATAAAAAAAAGGCGGGGGGTGGCAGGGGGTGGGGGGGAATGGCAGAGTAAAGCATATGCCCATAATGGCTGGGGTGGGGTGAGTATCGGCACTTAGAACAGTGCTTGGCATACAGTAAGCACTTAACAAATACCATCATTAATATTATCAAAATGCCTAAAGGGAACCTAGGTTTATCTTCCTAGACCTTTGGCTAACAATAAATATAGAGTAATCAATCAATCAATTGTATTTATGGAACACTCACTGTGTGGAGAGCACTGTACTAAGCATTTGGGAGAGTATAGTACAACAGTATGAGTAGATCCATTCACCGCCCGCAACGAATTTATTCATTCATTCATTCAATCGTATGTATTGAGTGCTTACTGTGTGCAGAGCACTGTACTAAGCGCTTGGGAAGTACAAATCGGCCACATATAGAGACGGTCCCTACCCAACAACGGGCTCATAGTCTAGAAGGGGGAGACAGACGTGAATACAAATCAATAAATGATGGATATGGCCATTCATGCTGTGGGGCTGAGGGTGGGGTGAAAAAAGGGAGCAAATCCAAGTACAACCAGAGGTAGAAATCGAACCCACATAGAGCAAGAAAAAGAATCTGACTTCAGACTTCTGATGGAACTGAAGTTCAGGAGGACTGTGGGCCCCAAGCTTCAGCATGGCTGAGGGACCTGGATTCGCCCCAACACCACCTCTGACTCGAATGATTTCATCTGTGATCTGAGCAAGGAAAGTAGAACAGCTTCAAGTGACGAGCGCTCAATAAATATGATTAAATGAATGAATGAATGAAGAAGCACAGTCTCAAAGACTGCGGCTTATTTCGTCAGTGATGGCAGTGATCGAGACCTGCTAGATGGGTGACAATATAGAGTGAGGGAAGGGATCTAGGGAGGGCTACAAAATCCTGCATTATCAATGAATCACATTATTATTATTATTATTATTATTATTATTATTAATAGTGGTAATGATCATAATACCTGTGGTATTTGTTAAGCACTTACTATGTGCCAGGCACTGTGCTAAGGGCTGGAATGGATATAAGCAAATCAGGTTGGACAGTCCCTGTCCCGCATAGGGCTCACAGTCTTGGTCCCCATTTTACAGATGAGGTAACTGAGGCACAGAGAAATGAAGTGACTTGCCTAAGGGCACCCGGCAGACAAGTGGCCGAGCCGGGATTAGAACCCATGACCTTCTGGCTCCCAGCACTGTGCTCTATCCATTACGCCATGCCTCTTACTGTGGGCAGAGCACCTGGGTTAGCTGTGAGCTCACTGTGGGTCGGGATTGTCACTCTTTATTGTACTGCTGTGTACCTTTCCAAGCACTTGGTACAGTGCTCTGCACACGGTAAGCGCATGATAAATACAATTGAATGAACGAATACAGTAGAACAGAGTTGGTAGACACGTTTCCTGCCCACAGGGAGCTTACAGTCTAGAGGGGGAGACAGACACTAATATAAATGAATAAATTACAGGTATGGACTCAAGTGCCCTGGGGCCAAGGGAGGAGTGAATAAAGGGAGTCGATCAGGGTGGCCAGAAGGGAGTGGAAATGAGGAAACAAGGGCTCAGTTGGGGAAGGCTTCTTGGACAAGATGTGTCTTCAGTAAGGCTTTGCCGAAGAGGGGAGTGATCATCTATCAGATATACTGATAGATGATATAATGATAATAACAATCATAATGATGGTATGTGGTAAGCGCTTACTATGTGCCAAGCACTGGGGTAGATACAAGATTATCAGGTTGTCCCACGGGGGGCTCACAGTCTTAGTCCCCATTTTACAGATGAGGGAACTGAGCCACAGAGAAGTTACATAACTTGTCCAAAGTCAACCAGCTGACAAGTGGTCTGCACACAATAAGCGCTCAATAAATATGACTGAACGCACTGAATGAATGGTAGAGCCGGGATTCAAACCCACGACCTCTGACTCCCAAGCCCGTGCTTTTTCCACTAAACCATGCTGCTTCTGAAAGAGGGAGGGTGTTCCAGGCCAGACGCGGGACATGGGCGAGTGGTCAGCGGTGAGGTAGACGAGAGCGAGGTACAGTGAGAAGGTTGGCATTAGAGGAGCCAAGTGTGCATGCTGAGTTGTAGTAGGAGAGCAGTGAGGTGAGATAGGATGGTAGATAAGTAGCAAGTAGGATGGAAGATGGTCCCAGGACATTCTCTAGCAGATCATTTTCTTCGAGGAAAGAAAGTGTGGGAAGAATGCTTGGAATCTTTCAAGTGGAGTTGCTCCCGTGGACGAATTTACTCCAGCCGTTGTGGAGGCTGCCAGGGTGGCTGCTGTGGGCATAGTGACTGTGGACTCTGATCTGGGGGGAACCTGAAAAGCTTCTCCTGAAGCCACACACCCTGTTATTCTGGTTGCAGTAATCACTGCCCTCTCTTCTCTGGTCCCTGGGTTTTTATTTTTCATAGGCGCCCATCTGTCTGTCACCGGCGCCCCCAGGGCATCAAGGACTGTCATCTCATTCAGTTATTTATTATCAGTGCTTGACACAGTGCCTTTATGACATTATTCATTAAGCGCTTTCTATGTATTAAGTACCGTTCTAGGCCCTGGGGGAGATACAAGTTAGTCAGTCCAGATACTGTCTCAGTCCCACATGGGGCTCACAGGCAAGTAGGAGGGAGAACAAGTACTGAATCCCCATTTCGCAGCCTGGACTAAGGGACAGAGCATGGGCCTGGGAGGCCTGGGTGTATTTCTGACTGGATTCGAATCCTAGCTCCGCCACTTGTCTGTTGGGTGACCCCGAGCAAGTCACTTCACTTCTCTTGGCCTTAGTTCCCTCATCCGTAAAATGGGGATTAAGACTGTGAGCCCCATAAATGGGATAGGGACTATGTCCAACCCAATTTGCCTGGAACAGATACAGGGACATCTGCTCCAGCGCTTAGAGGGCCTGACACGTAGTAAGCACTTCACAAATGCCACAATTATTGTGGTCATTATTATTATTTTGCAGTTGAGGAAACTGAGACTTAGTTACTTGCTCCAGGTCACACAGCAGGCTAACGGTGGAACTGGGATTAGAACCCAGGCCCATGCTTTATCCATTGGGTCACACAGCCTCACAGTTCTTGGCACATAGTAAGGGCTCAATCAGTTCTACTGCTACTACTGAGAAGCATCAAAGCCTAGTGGCTAGAGCCCAGGCCCGGGAGTCGGAAGGACCTGGGTTCCACTTGTCTAACGGGTGACCTTGGGCAAGTCACTTCACTTCTCTGGGCCTCAGTTCCCTCACCTGTAAAATGGGAATTGAAATTTATGAGCCCCACATGGAACAGGGACCGTGTCCAACCTTCTATCTACCCCAGTGCTTAGTACAGTGCCTGGCACAGAGTAAGCACTTAACAAATACCACAATTATTATGATTATTATTATTATTATTATTTTGCAGTTGAGGAAAATGAGGCTCAGTGACTTGTCCAAGATCACACAGCAGGCAAGCGATGGAGCAGGGATTAGAACCCAGGCCCATGCTCTATCCACTGGGTCACACTGCCTCCCAGCACCTGGCACACAGTAAGGACTCAAACAATATTATTACTACTACTGGTAAGGAGAGCGAGGGTAGACCAGGAGGCCGGAAGACAACAGGGACAGTTGGCTGTCGGATGGCAGGAGAGATGGACATTGTGGGATTTCAAAGACGAGAAGGAACTGGGAGGGGAGGAGCCCGCTGACCTCTCAATTTTCCCGGGAGACAAGAGCACTGGAAAGAGATGAGGCCCCCTTGGGGGAGGGCAGCAGGGCAGTCAGTGTCGTCTGGAGGTGCCAAGTCTTGGTGAGAATACTAATGATAACTGTGGTATTTGTTAAGTGCTTACTATGTGCCAGCTACTGTACTAAGCACTGGGGTAGACGGACGGTAGGACACGGTCCCCATCCCACATGGGGCTCACGGTCTTAATCCTGATAACAAATAATAATAATAATAATTGTGCTATCTGTTAAGCGCTTACCATGGTCCAGGTACTGCACTGAATGCTGGGGTGGATACAGACAAATCGAGTTGGACACGGTACCTGTCCCACGTGGGGCTCCCACTCTTAATCCCCATTTTACAGATGAGGGAATTGAGGCTCAGGGTAGTGAAGGGACTTGCCCAAGGTCACACAGCCAACAAGTGGCGAAGCTGGGATTAGAACCCAGGTCCTTCTGACTTCCAGGCCCAGGCGCTATCCACTTGTCTGCTGTGTGACCTTGGGCAAGTCATTTCACTACTCTGGGCCTCAGTTCCCTCATCTATAAAATAGGGATGACATGAGATGATGAGGAGGCAGGAGGGGGCAGGGGACAGGGTGAGGATGAAGGGAGGAGGTGCCCATGACAGAGTCGGGGGCTTCATTGGCCACAGCAACAAGGAGACTTTTGAGGGTAGGGCATCGGATGGCTGGGAGACAGGTCAGCTTGGCAGGCAGCAATCAGAAAGTGGATAACTGTATTTGGGCAGCGACTTTGGGAAGATTGGTTTGTCAAGAAGGAGATTTTTTTGCCCCGTCTCTATGTGCAAAAAAATGCCCCAAGGTCACAGGAGATGAGATCTCTATAGTCCCACCCCGTGCACTGCTGTGCTCCTGAGAACCAGTAAAATCTCTCCAATGGTAGCAGCGTGGCCTAGAGGGAAGAGAAGCAGCATAGTCTAGTGGTTAAGAGCACAGGTGTGGGAATCAGAAGGACCTGGCCCTGTACTAGGCACTGGGGTAGATACAAGCTAGCAGGTTGGATACAGTACATGTCCCACATGGGGCTCACAGTCTTAATTCCCTAATTACAGATAAGGTAACTGAGGCACAGAGAAGGTAAGTGACTTTCCCAAGGTCCCACAGCAGACCAGTGGCAGAGCTATGACTAGAACCCAGATCCTTCTGACTCCCAGGCCCCTGCTCCATAATAATAATAATAATAGTAATAATGATGATGGCATTTGTTAAGTGCTTACTATGTGCAAAGCACTGTTCTAAGCGCTGGGGGGTGGATACAAGGTGATCAGGTTGTCCCACGTGGGGCTCACAGTCTTAATCCCCATTTTACAGATGAGGGAACTGAGGCTCAGAGAAGTTAAGTAACTTGCCCAAGGTCACACAGCAGACATGCGGCGGAGCAGGGATTCAAACCCATTACCTCTGACTCCAAAGCCCATGCTCTTTCCACTGAGTCAAGCTGCTCTTCCACTAGGCCATTCAGCTTCTCCATTGTTAGTTGGGTGGATAATATTAGTTATTATTAATGCCAGCTCTGATTCTAGACTGTAAACTCATTCACTAGACTGTGAGCTCGTTATAAGCAGGAAACCCTGTCTGCTAATTCTGTTGGATTGTACTTTCCCAAGTGCTCAGTACAGTGCTCTGTACATAGGAAGTGCTTAATAACTACCACTGATGGATTGACAATACGATCTAGATACCTCCCCCACGACCTTGGAGGGGAGGATTCTGCATAGAATAAACTTATCCAGGAGACCCCTCTGGCTTGGGTTGGGTTTGGGTTGGCCCAAGCCCCTGGGAACAGTTCTTTTCCCCGGGCGCCGGATTGAGATTCACGCGGGAGAACCAGGACCTACCGGTAGGTGGCGCCCGAGGCTTGGGAAGGGCCGGCAAGGCTCAGTCTTGGTCAGTTCCTCCAGAAGCCAACAAGGATCGATCGATCGATGGATCGATCGATCGATCAATCAGGTGTATTCATTCATTCATTCAATCGTATTTATTGAGCGCTGACTGTGTGCAGAGCACTGTACTAAGCGCTTGGGAAGTACAAGTTGGCAACATATAGAGACGGTCCCTGCCCAACAACGGGCTCACGGTTCATTGAACGCTTCCAGTGTGCAGAGCACTGTGCTAAGTGCTTGCGAGAGGTACAATACAACAGAGTTGGTAAACACGTTCCCGGCCCACATTGAGCTTATAGTCAAGAGAGGGAGTCAGTCAGTCAATGGTATTTATTGAGCATTTACTGTGCAGAACACTGCACTACGCTCTTAGGAGAGGACAATGTAACCGAGTTGATAGAGGTGGAGACAGATATTACGGATATACACGTAACCAATCAGTCCATCAATGGAATTCACTGAGCACTTACCGTGTGCTTAACACCACACTAAGCCCTCCAGAGAGGACCATACAACAGAATTAGCAGACACGTTCCCTGCCCAAAACGAGCCCACAATCTAGAGGGGGAGACAGACAGCAATATATAGAAACAACTTAGAATACTCAATTTTTTTAAATGCTGTGGGACTGAGGGTGGGGACGAATAAAGTCCTCTAGACTGTAAACTGGGTCGTGAATGTTTGAATCGCCGTTTTGCCTGAATTTCAACACGGCCCTTCCAAATGATGAGTCAAGGCTCAAGGAGTTAGAGACCGGGGAATGGCAAATAACAGTAATAATGATGGCATTTGTTAAGCGCTTACTATGTGCAAAGCACTATTCTAAGTGCTGGGGAGGTTACAAGGTGATCAGGTTGTCCCACAGGGGGCTCACAATTTTACAGATAAGGGAACTGAGGCCCAGAGAGGTGCAGTGACTTGCCCAAAGTCACACAGCTGACAATTGGCGGAGCCAGGATTTGAACCCATGACCTCTGACTCCAAAGCCCGTGGCCTTTCCACTGAGCCATGCTGCTTCTCTCTCCACCCCTCCTCCTCCGATGGGGTTTTGGGAATCGAACAGTCCGCCTTGCCAGGGTGATGCCGGTTTGGAAATGCCCAGATACAGCCCGGGCCCGGGAGTCAGAAGGACGTGGGTTCTAATCCCGGCACTGCCACTTGTCTGTGGCCAGCTGACCTTGGGTGAGTCACTTCACTTCTCTGGGCCTCAGTTTCCTCACATGGAAAATGGGAATGAAGACTGTGAGCCCCCTGTGGGATGGGAACTGTATCCACCCTGATTGGCTTGGATCTATCCCACAGTGCCTGGAATAGTACATGACCAACTTTGTATCTACCTCAGTGCCTAGTACATTGCCTGGCTCAGAGCAAGTGCTTAACAAATATCAGTGAAAACGAAAAACAAAAAGGAAAAGGGCAGAGAACCGGTGAAAGTAACTGCACCATCCAGCTTCTGGCTTCTCAGCCACGGAGAGTGAGGCCTGCCTCTCTGCAGTGTGCAGTTGGCTCTTCGCTCATCACCGGATTCGATTGTAAATGCCCTTTAGGCATTTCACTTTCCAGGATCGCAGGTGAGCCGAACCTATCGTCGCCAAACTTGTTGACACCACCCCGGAGCCCCGCAGGGGTCCGGGCGAGACGTCTTCTAACAGCAGAAGACATTGGAGCTGTAATTAGCCTGGAAGAAGCTGGAGGTGATGATGTTCGACCAGCAGCAGAATTGAAAGGCTGGGGGCAAATGCCTGTGGCGGCTGCTGCTCACCGTTCTGGGTAAGGTTAACCGAGCCCACCAAGGCCGGGGGCACTGGCTAGCGCCTAGTGGCTAGCGGCCAGGCCACACTGCTCCCTCTTTCTCCCAGGGGGACACAGGCTGGACCTAGGTGGGGCTAGCACCTCAGGATGGCAGGAATCAGTTCTAGCCTCTGGACTGGAAACTTGTTGTGGGCAGGGAATGTGTCTGTCATATTAATGCACTGTGCTCTCCCAAATGCTTCGTACACTGCCTGGCCCACAGTACCGTGCAGGACTCACCGGCAGGGAGTCCCGGAGGGCACCAGTCTCCCCGACAGCTCAGAAATCCGGGCACCGGGGTTTCCCAGTTCCAGTCCTAGCTCCAGGTTCTGACATCTCGGCGAGTTGCAGGTACCTGACAGAGACTTGCATTTCAAGTGTAGTAATAATAATAAAGAAGCAACATGGCTTAGTAGAAAGAGCATGGGCTTGGGAGTCAGAGCACGTGGGTTCTGATCCCGCCTCCACCGCCTGTCTGCTCTGCTCTGTGCTCTGCACATAGTTAAGTGCTTAACAAGTACCGTAATTATTGTTATTATTATTATTATTATCTTGAGAGAAGTTCAGGGAAGGGCACTCTGCTGTCTGGGAATTTCTCCTGTTCCTCCGAGAATCCCCGGGGGCCTGCACAGAAACCATCCTTTCCCACATCCTTGAGATCATCCAATTTCAGCTCAGCAAGGTCCACATTTGGCTGGGAAACTCATCTTGAGCTGGTCACTCCCAGCCAACCG
Organism: Tachyglossus aculeatus; assembly: GCF_015852505.1. Lineage (NCBI taxonomy): Eukaryota > Metazoa > Chordata > Mammalia > Monotremata > Tachyglossidae > Tachyglossus > Tachyglossus aculeatus. The sequence continues at coordinate 112,607 of NW_024044921.1, read as the reverse complement.
GGCAAGGCACCTACCCCCATCCCTCTCAGGAGTGCCAGAAAAGGAAACACCCGCTTCATCTGACAAAGAGAGACTTTGGGTCAGTAGCAGACTGGGAGTCCGAAGGTCATGGGTTCCAATCTCGGCTCCGCCACGTGTATACTCTGTGACCTTGGGTGAATCACTGCACTTCTCTGTGCCTTAGTTATCCCATTTGTAAAATGGGGATGGAGACTGTGAGTTCCACGTGGGACCGGGATAGCATCCATCTCAATTTGCTTGTATCCACCCCAGCGCTTACTACAGTACTTGGCATCTAGTAAGCACTTCACAAATACCACAATATTATTATTATTATTATTATCATTAAATAGGGCACTCAAAGGGGCCCTGCCAGCAAGCCAAATTCTGAAACCTGCCACCCACCACCTCCCTGAGCAGCAAAAATGGTCAGGGAAACTAGAGGCCTCCATTTGCTTCCTCCACCCCTCCTCTTCCCCATCCCAGACCACAGCAGTTTTCTGGGGTCCTGCTGCCTGCTGGGGAGGCGGGGGCGGGGTCTCCCTGGAGCCTGAAACCCTGGCTGCTGGGAAGGGTGTAGGTCTCTGTGAGTCTCAGGGCCACGGGGGTTCTATCTGAGAGGGGGAGAATTCAAGGGTGGGGCAAGGGCCCCCTACCCCAAGCGCTTAACAAATTCTTAAGCCTTAGTATAATCGATCGATTCTACAGTCGATCGAGAGTACCTATTGAGAGCTTACTGTATGCAGAGCACTGCACTAAGCGCTTGGGAGAGGATGACAGAACAATATAACCGACATAGTCTCTGCCCACAATGAGCTTACAGTCTAGAGTCTAATCCCGGGGGTGCCTGAAGCTCCACCTGCTTTTGTCGAGAAGCAGTATGGCCTAGTGGAGAGAGTCTGGGCCTGGGAGTCAGAAGGATCTGGGTTCTAATCACCACTCCACCACTTGTCTGCTGTGTGACCTCAGGTCCCTCATCTGGAAAATGGGTATTAAGACTATGAGCCCCACCCACGTGGGACAGGGACTGTGTCCAACCTGATTAGCTTGGATCTACCCCAGTGCCTGGCATAGTAAGTGCTTAACAAATAACACAATTATTATCATTATTATTCTCTTTAACAAATACCGATCAGTCGATCGCACTTGAGTGCGTACTGCTTGCAGAGACTAACAATAGAACCGAAACGTTCCATGCCCACAGCGAGCTTACAGTCTAGAGTCTAATAACCCAAGTTAGTGTACATGTTCTCCCTTCTACTTAGAATGTGAACCCCATGTGGGAAATGGACAGTGTCCAACTTGATTTGCTTGTATCCACCCCAGCGCTTAGAACAGTGCATGATATAAAGTAAGGGCTTAGTAAATAGTACAATTATTAATAATTATATTAATGATAATAATAATGGTATTTAAGCACTCACTGTGTGCTCCACACACTACTAAGCGCTGGGGTAGATATAAACAAATCAGGTTGAACACAGACCCTGCCCCACATGGAGTTCCCAGTCTCAATCCCCATTTTACAGAGAAGGTAACTGAGGCCCAGAGAAGTCAAGTGACTTGCCTCAGGTCATACAGCAGACAAATGGTGGAGTAGCGATTAGAACCCAGATCCTTTCTGGCTCCCAGGTCCAAACTCTAGCTACTAGGCCACTAGACAGGTGACAAGTGGTGGAGCTGGCATTAGAACCCATGACCTTCTGACTTCCAGGACTGTGCTCTATACACTATGCCATGGTGCTTCTACTATCATCATCATTATTATTATTATTATCATTATTCCCTCTAATCTTTAAAATCCTTGTGGGCAGGAGTCGTGTCTGCCTACTCTGTAGTAGTTTACTCTCCCAAACTCTCTTCCTGTCACAAGGGTGCCAAGACAGGAGATGACTTCTGATGACTTTTCCTTAAGCCAATTGTCTATCAATTAATCAGTGATATTTTTGTGTGCAGTGCACCATACTAAGCGCTTGGGAGAACCCAATACAACAGAGTCAGGAGACACAGTCCCAGCCCACAGTGAGCTCAGAGTCTAGAGGGGGGAGACAAACATGACAGAAATAAATTACAGTAATTGATCCGGGGCTGAGAGGTGAATAAAGGGAGCAAATCCAAGTGTGAGGGTGATGCAGAAGGGAGTGGGAGAAGAGGAAATGAGGGTTTAGTCAGGGAAGGCCTCTTGGAGAGGTCGTGCATGTAGTAAGGCCGGGAGATAGACTAATTTGTAGGACTAAATCCTACCTGGGCTTTGTTGCCAAAGTGATTTTCAACTGAACAAGGGTGTTTTTGTGTCACGTTTAATGTAATGAATTATGTAAAATGACAGGGGAACTTTAGAATGTTGACCACCGAACCTTGCCTGCTGCATGACCTCGGACAAGCCACTTAACTTTTCTGGGCCTCAATGTCCTCATCGGCAAAAAGGGGAGTAAATTCCTTTTCTCCCTCCCTCATGGACTGTGAGGCCCATGTGGGATGGGGACTGTGTCCGATCTGATGGTGTTGTATGTACCCCAGTGTTTATTACACTCACTGCTTAGCATGTACTAAGCACTTAACAAAGTTAGCATTACTATTACTACTACTACTATTATGATTCTTAATAGTTATTCTTATTGTTATTAATAACAATAATGGTATTTGTTAAGCGCTCACTAGGTGCCAAGCACTGTTCAAAGTGCCACAGTAGATACAAGTTAAGAAGCTTGGGCTCACTCTCTTAATCTCCATTTTCCAGATGAGAGAACTGAAGCCCAGAGAAGTAAAGCGACTTGCCCAAGGCCTCACAGCAGATACGTGGCAGAATCGGCATTAGAACCCAGGTCCTTCTGATTCCCTGGCCCAGGCTCTGTCTGTCTGGACCCCTGGAAGACCTTGGGGAGCTGGGGAGGGCAGAGGCTGGGGTGGGGGCAGGAAGGGGTCAGGGTGGGCTGCCCAGCCTGTGCCCGAACTGGTTGGCTCATGAGGAACCCACCTTTACCCCACCTGGAGCTTGGCCAGAGAGCCGGCAGGAAAGGGGAGCCAGTTAAAGCCAAGAGAGAAGGAGGAGGAGGAGGAAGTCAAGTCATTGGCCTGGAATGTGAAGAGAGCAGTTGTATTGGTAGGCAGGTCCCGTTATCCCCCCAAGTTAGAGCCCCTGACCAATGGAGATGTCACCAAAGGCGGCCCCCTCCCCAGGGGAGAGAGAAAGAGAGAGAGGAGAGAGATAGACACAGAGAGAATGGAGAGACAGAAAGAAGAGTAAGAGAGAAAGACAGAGATATGGAGAGAAGAGAGGGAAACAGAGCCAGAGATAGACGGAGAGAGTGTTCCACAGGGTTGTGAGTCAGGGAGGCAGCGGGGCCCAGCCCCACTCATAGCAGAGGGAAAGAACCAGGGCAGGGCTCCAGGTACTCTCCCAAACCCCTAGTACAGTTGCTGTCTTGTGCTGTCGAGTCCTCTCTGACCCATAGCGACACCATGGACGCATCTCTCCCAGAACGTCCCACTTGCATCTGCCATCGTTCTGGTAGTGTATACAGATTGTTTTCTTGGTAAAAATCTGGAAGTGGTTTACCACTGCCACCTTTAGCACAGTAAATTTGAGTCTCCGTCCTCAACTTTCTCGCTTGCTGCTGGTGCCCAGCACAGGCGAGTTTTGACTTGTAACAGATTCCCTTCCACTCGCTAGCCATGGCCCAAGCTAGGAATGGAATGGGTAGGCCTCTGCTTGATCTCCCTCTGGTAATCGAGACGGGTAGAGTACTGGAAACTCTCCAGGCATGACCCTGCGAGGGGCCTTAGTACAGTGCTCTCCACATAATAAGTGCTCAATGATTGCCCGACAAGAGGAAATGGAAATTCCTCTTTGTTTAAGCCAAGCGGTTCTGGGCTGCTTGGCCCAACCCTGGTCTCAAACCCTGCCCTCTCCCTGACTTTCCCATCACTGTAGATGGCACTACCATCCTTCCCATCTCACCAGCCCTCAAACTTGGCGACATCCTCGACTCCGCTCTCTCGTTCAGCCCTCACATCCAGTCCGTCACCGAAACCTGCTGGTCTCACCTCTGCAACACCACCAAGTCCCACCCTTTCCTCTCCATCCAAACCGCTACCCTGCCGGTTCAATCTCTCATCCTATCCCGACTGGATTATTGCATCAGCCTCCTCTCTGATCTCCCATCCTCCTGTCTCTCCCCACTTCAGTCTATACTTCACGCCGCTGCCTGGATCATCTCTGTGCAGAAACGCTCTAGGCACGTTACTCCCCCAATCAAAAATCTCCAGTGGCTATCAGTCAACCTAGGCATCAAGCAAAAACTCCTCACTCTCAGCTTCAAGGCTCTCCATCGCCTCGCCCCCTCCTACCTCACCTCCCTTCTCTCCTTCTCCAGCCCAGCCCGCACCCTCCGCTCCTCTGCTGCTAACCTCCTCACTGTGCCTCGTTCTCACCCGTCCCGCTGTCGAACCCTGGCCCACATCCTCCCCCTGGCCTGGAATGCCCTCCCTCCGCACATCTGCCAAGCTAGCTCTCTTCCTCCCTTCAAAGCCCTACTGAGAGCTCACCTCCTCCAGGAGGCCTTCCCAGACTGAGCCCCCTCCTTCCTCTCCCCCTCCCCATCCCCCCGCCCTACTGTCACCCATCGTCCGGGGACGGGTTCGTTCAGTGATCGGCGAGGCGAGAGAGAGAGAGGCCGGGGACGGAAAGCCTAAATTTTATATAAAATTTATTCCGCGAGGTGAATTGAATTTATGTAATTGTTTAGGCGCAATGGATTGAGCTTCCCTTTCGGGAGGAATATAATCAATTAGCAATATTAGAGCTTCCCTACACGGGAGGAACACAATCATCCGTTAATCGCACGTGGGTGAGTTGGTTAACTCTCACCCATGTGCACTTCCCACTCGGGAAGAATACACTTACTTTCCCACATGGGAAGAATTCATTACATTACCCGCGCACGTGGTGGGCGGCTAGCTCTCACAATGTGCTCCCTACATGGGAGGAATCCACTCATAATTCCCATCAGCAGCGGGATACCTGGGTCCCACCCACGAGACACTCACCCATCCCGTGGCCCTTGCCTCAGTGTGTTGGTTCTGGTTGTAGAGCGGGCGTCTGGCCTTCTTGGCAGGCAGAGACACGTGGGTGCTGCTGCTGCAGCGGCAGCTGCTCCTGCTGCTGCGTGTCCTGGTGTTCTGACCCGGAAGGTCAGAGGCGACAGGTATTTATTGCCTGTGCCCCTAGGCCATTCCAGCTTCTGGCCTCAGTCTATCCAATCGCTGCCCTCCCTGCCTCCTCCATACCTAATTTGATTGGCACGGGGGTGAGGGACACCTTCTGTATTCCCAGCTTGGGCTGTCAATCTAGCAGATATGGTCGTGGGGGCGGTATCCCACCCTCACTTCTGAGTTCCGCATGCTGGCTCAGGTGGTCACGAGATAGCCTTTGACCTTGAGATGGCCGGTACCCGAGGGTCACCTCGAGACACCTACCTCCTTCCCCTCCCCACAGCACCTGTATATATGTTTGTACAGATTTATTCCTCTAATTTACTTGTACATATTTACTATTCTATTTATTTTATTTTGTTAATATGTTTTGTTTTGTTGTCTGTCTCCCCCTCCTAGACTGTGAGCCCGTTGTTAGGTAGGGACCATCTCTATATGTTGTCAACTTGTACTTCCCAAGCGCTTAGTGCAGTGCTCTGCACACAGTAAGCGCTCAATAAATACGATTAAATGAATGAAATGGTCTCAGAGCCCGACAGGCTTCCCACAGACCACAGGGAGCATGCCACCCGTGGGTCCTGGGCCATGTTTTGGGGTAGGGGGGAGGGGAGGTGGCAGGAGAGCACTGGTTCCCCTAGAGCTGTTTGGGCTGGACATCCAGAGTATAGGATAGTGGATAGAGCCCAGGCCTGGGAGTCAAAAGGTCATGGGTTCCAATCCTGGCTCCGCCACATGTCTACTGTGAGACCTTGAGCAAGTCACTTCACTTCTCTGTGACTCAGTTCCCTCATATGTAAAATGGGCATTAGGGCTGTGAGCCCTATTTGGGACACGGTCTCTGTCTTACCCCATAAGCCTGTATCTACCCCAGTGTTTAGAACAGTGCTTGGCACATTGTAAATGGTCAAGAGATACTACAGTTATTATTATCATCATCATCATCACCTTCATGGTTACCTTGTCAGAAAATATGGCAAGAATAAATCTATAGGTTTGAAACTCCAGTTATACTTATTTTTGAAATGGACAAGCTGGAAGATTTCAAAGACCCCCTAAATGTGGGAGGAATCTCCCACTAAAAAATCTACTTGGACCCACCAAGGGGCTCAGATACTAGGCACTTGAGTAGAATTACAGATCAAAGACAGTTATAACAAGTGAGAGCTGAGACCACGCCTTTCGATAACCCGGGAAACCTTTAGGACAAGGACAGATTGAATCAAACACCACAGAGGTCAAGCCCTGGCATTTTATAGTATATGGAAAATGCCAATATAAGTAGTATTACAGAAGCAGCATGGCCTAATGGATAGAGCCAGGGCCTGGAAGTCAGAAGGACCTGGGCTCTAATCCCAGCTCTGCCACTTGCCTACTGTGTGACCTTGGGCAAGTCACTTCACTTTTCTGTGCCTCAGTTCCCTCATCTGTAAAATAGGGGTTGAGACCGTGAGCCCTAGATGGGACAGGGACTGTGTCCAATCTGATTAGCGGGTATCTACCCCAAATGCCAAGTACAGTGCCTGGCACATAGTAAGTGCTTAACAAATGCTAAAAAAAAAAATTAAAATTCTGAATTGGTTCACTGAAGCAGGCCCTTCCTTTCTGTAGGAAGACCCCTTATCCACCACTACTCCTTTGTTGTTTATCACTTCATGCTATGTTAAAGGGATCTTTTTCTTTCATTCATTCATTCAATTGTATTCATTGAACGTTTACTTTGTGCAGAGTACTGTACTAAACGCTTGGGAGAGTAAGAAAGAACAATAAACAGATATGTTCCCTGCCCACAATGACCTTACAGTCTAGAGACAACGAGCTCTTGTAGGAATTCTTAACTTCCTAGACTGTTCCAGGAAAGGGAGGGGATTCCTGACAGGGAGGGGCATACCTACCTCTGCTGGCCTCTTTCAATCCTACCGCAGTGGCCTCTGACTTATTTTATGCATCCGTCCCTCCATCCTGCGGCCGGTTTTCCCTCCATGGTGTTTCTTGGATCTGCCCCTTTCCTCCCTACCCTTTATCCACGCCCAGGGTTTCAGACTCTCATCACCTCCCACCTGGACTCTTGGATGAGTCTCCCTGCCGGTCTCCCGGCCCCTGTCCTCTTATCGTCTCAGCTCATCCTGCATTCTCGTGCCCAGATCATCTTCTGAAAACATCAATTGATCCATCAATCAATGGTATTTATTGAGTGCTTAATGCATGCAGAGCGCTGTACAAAGTGCTTGACAATAAAACAGAGTCGATAGACACGTTTCCCCCTCTACCTCGCTAGTCTCCTACTCACCTTGCCACACTCCCATGACAACCCAGCCCACACTCTTCGCTCCTCCGGAGCTACCCTTTTCACCGTGACTCGATCTCGTCTCTATCGCCGCCGACCTCTTGCCCACGTCCTGCCTCTGACCTGGAACGTTCTCCTTCCTCGTATCTGACAGACAATGACTCTTCCCCCACTTCAAAACCTCACTGATGGCACGTCTCCACCAAGAGGCCTTGCAGGCTAGGCCCTCCTTTCCTCTTCTCCCACTCTCTTCTGCATCCCCCTGACTTGGTCCCTTTATTCATCCCCTGCTCCCAGCCCCACAGCACGATGTCCATATCTGTGTTTGATTGATTGATTGATTGATTGACTGATATATATAGCTGTTTCCCCCTCTAGACTGTAAGCTCACTATGGGCAGGGAATGTATCTGTCTACTGTCGTATTGTACTCCCTCAAGTGCTTAGTACAATGCTCTGAACATAGGAAGCGCTCAATAAACATGACTAACTCTAAGTTCTTTGAGGGCAGGGAACGTATCCTCCAACTCTGTTATCCCGTTACACTGTAAGTGCTCAATGAATACGATTCAGTGATTCCCTTCCCAAAGTGATCTTGAAGTCTGAAAACATCATTTAAAATATATGCTCCCCCTCCTCAAAACTTTCCAGCGGTTACCCATTTCTCTCCAAATGGAACAGAAACCCTAACCATTGGCAGCAAGACTTTCCATCAACTCCCACTTTACTTTTTCCCTCTCTTCTCCCACTTTACCCCAACTTGTACACTTGGCTCCTCCCAAGCCAACATGGCCTAGCGGCTAGAACAAGGGCCTGGGAATTAGAAGGACATAGGTTCTAATTCCAGATCTGCCACTCGTCTGCTGTGTGACCTTGGGTGAGTCATTTAACTTCTCTGTTAAGTGCCTCAGTCACCTCCTCTGTAAAATGGGGATTAAGAGTGTGAGCTCCATGTAGGAAAGGGACTGTGTCCAACCTGATTAACTTAGATCTACTCCAACACTTGGAACAGTACTTCACACACAATATGTGCGTAACAAGTACTATTATGATGGTGGTGGTGATGATGCAAATCTCACCCCCACTGCAGGAATCCTGTCACACTACCACCTGGTGGGAATGCATTCATTCATTCAATCATATTTATTGAAAGTTCACCGTGTGCAGAGCACTGTACTAAATGCCTAAGAGAGTACAATGGAATGATAATACAGACACATTCCTTGCCCAGAATGGAAGTGGAAGGCACAAGACTGGGCCGACACATTCCTGTCCCGGTGAACTGCCGCTCTCTGGTGCATGGGTGGACGACCCACCGTGGTTTGGGCGGGATGACTCCCTTCTCTGACGTGTAGGCAAGTGAAAGAGTAACCCGGCCCAAGACCTATTAAAACACGGAACGATGTTTCCCCATGTCTCTGCTGCTTGTAATCTGTGAGCCACCCCCTTCCCCCTCCAAGTCCACCCACAGCCTCCCATGCATGCCCAGTTAGGCAGGCAGACATTCACATACTAGCGGGCGCCCACACACACACACCCTCCCACACAAGAACACACAAATAATAAGGACAATTGTGGTGTTTGTTAAATGCTTACTCTGTACCCTGCACTGTTCTAAGTGCTGGGGTAGATAGGAGATCATCTGGTCCCACGAGGGGCTCCCACTCTGAGGAGGAGGGAGAACAGGGATTGAATCCCCATTGTGCAGATGAGGGAACTGAGGCCCAGAGAAGTGAAGTGACTTGCCCAAGGTCACACGGCAGGCATAATAATAATAATAATAATAATAATAATAATAATAACAACAATAATAATAATGGTACTTGTTAAGCGCTTACCATGTGCCAGGCACTGTGCTAAGTGCTGGTGATATAAGCAAATGGAGTTGAACACAGTCCCTGTCCCTTGTGGGGCTCACAGTCTAAATCCCCATTTTACAGGTGAGGGAACTGAGGCCCAGAGAATAATAATAATAATAGCATTTATTAAGCGCTTACTACGTGCAAAGCACTGTTCTAAGCGCCGGGGAGGTTACAAAGTGATCAGATTGCCCCGCAGGGGGCTCACAGTCTTAATTCCCACTTTACACATGAGGTAACTGAGGCACAGAGAAGGTAAGTGACTTGCCCAAATCACACAGCTGATGTGAAGTGACTTGCCCAAGGTCACCCGGCGGACAAGTGATGGAGTCAGGATTAGAACTTTCCGACTCCCAGGCCCAAGCTCTATCTTCTATACCATGTGGAACCCGGAGAAGAACCCAGGTCCTCTGACTTTCAGGCCTGTGCTCTTTCCACTGGGCCAAAAGTCAGTCAATCAATCAATCCATTGTATTTATTGAGCGCTTACTGTTTGCACTTAGGATGCCTCAGGACCGCCTCCTCTAGACTGTAAGCTCATTATGGGAAGGGGTCTGCTAATTCTGTTAGATTGTCCTCTCCCAGGTGCTACAGACAGTGCTCTGCACATAGTCAGCGCTCAACAGACACCACTGATTAGTTGAGTGATTGCCTCTTTGCCTGCAGAGCAGTTGTCTGTCAATCAGGCAAGGGGAGAGTCGGGGGCAGGTTTTATGCCGAGACCACAAAGTCACTTCAGCCAATCATGGTATTTACTGAGCGTTCACTACGTGCAGAGCACTGCACTGAGCGCTTGGGCGAGAACTAGTGGACACACCAGAACTAGCGGACATATTCCCTGCCGATAACGAGCTTCCGGTGTAGAAGGTATCAATGAATGGTGTTTACTATGTGTTTTCTTTGGGCAAAGCACTGTAACTATGGACTTAGAGGGTATAATGCAGTCGGTAGATACACTTGTGCTGTGAGGGATGATGATAATAATAATAATAACAACGATAATAGTAATCAATATGTATTTGAAAATCCCTTTCGGTAATACGAGGTTGATTGATATCTTTCAAAAGGCCTGGCCCTGTTTGAAGAACTTTCCTGGAGACCTTCCTCTGGGCAGAGGATGGGAGGGAATAGCTGATGCTAAAGTCAGGCTTCAGAAATGACTCATGAGCCTTCTCATTTTATCAGTTTTCTTTTTTTTCTTATGGTATTAGTTAAGTACCTTTTATGGGCCTACTGCTGTTCTAAGTGATGGGGTACAGCTAATCAGGTTGGATACAGCCCATGTCCCACAGGGGCTCACAGATTAAGATTAAGATTACAGATGAGGGACCTGAGGCCCAGAGAGGTGATGTGACTTGCCCAAGGTCACACAGCAGGCTATGAAGCAGAGTGGTCCAGTGGAAAGAGCACAGGCCTGGGAAACAGGGGACCTGGATTCGAAACCCAGCTCTGCCACTTCTCTGCTGCTCAGTTTCCTCATGTCTAAAATGGGAATTTGATACCTGTTCTGCCTCCTATTTAGACTGTGACCCCACGTGGGATAGGGACCGTGTCCGACCTGATGAACTTATACCTAGCCCAGTGCTTAGAACAATGTTTGGCACCTAGTAAGCGCTTAACAAGTACGATAATTATTGTAACCATAACAAGTACCATATTTATTAAATGTGGGAGCTGGGACGAGAACCCAGCTCCTCTAGACTGTCAGCTTGTTGGGGGCAGGGAATGTACCTGTTGAGGGTTCTACTGTACTCTTTGAAGCGCTTAGTACAGGGCTCTGCACACGGCTGGCATTCAAGAAATACAACTAAATGAATTCTGACATTCCACGCTCCCTAACTGTGAAGTGCGGGTGTTTTTGAGGCGCTTTTTTTCAGAATGCATTTCTTTTTGATGAGTGAAATCGGCTGAAGGAAGAAGCGCACGTTCTGCCTTTATTTTGGGGAAAACCCCCCAAAAAACCAGACTTGATTCAATCTACCCGACAAAGCGGTATCTGCGATCCCAGCGGGGGAGCCACAACTGACCTTTCCAGAGAAGACGGTGGATGCCAAACCGGGAGCGCTGGGTTCAGGACGGATGCCACTTGTCCGGTCGCCAGCCCACTAGGAGGTCCCTCTGTGGAGGCGGGAGACCCCGGCCCAAGGAGGTCCCCGGATGTGGGGAGACCCTGAGAACGCAGCCAAAGCCTCTCCACACGCTGGATCGGAAGATGAGGTTGTGTGAAGGCAATTCTGCTGGATTCCTGGGGACGCGGGGGCTGGTGGCTCGGTCACCTCGGTCACTCGGTCAGCTTCTTTGCCTTTTGTGACACCTTTATGGGCTCCGCCACCGGTTAATCGAGAGAGGGCAACTGCAGAGCAGAGACAAAAATCTCTGTTCCAGGAACCACAGTCCTGGGGAATTCAATCCACTAGATCCTAGGCTCCCTAACCTCCTTATGCCTTTATCTGTAAGGGCTGAATACAGTGGTTTATACACAGTAAGTGCTCAATAAATACGATTGAATGAATGAATGAATGAACCCCATCTCCACCCCACAACACTTAAGCATCTATCCCTACACCCTGCCACTTCCCATGCCATTCAGGCAAAAACTCCTCACCCTCGGCTTCAAGGCATCATCTCGCGCCCTCCTACCTCACCTCCCTTCTCTCCTTCTACAGCCCAGCCCGCACACTCCGCTCCTCTGCTGCTAACCTCCTCACTGGGCCTCGGTCTTGCCTGTCCCGCCGTCGACCCCCTGCCCACGTCCTCCCCCTAGCCTGGAATGCCCTCCCTCCGCACATCCGCCAAGCTAGCTCTCTTCCTCCCTTCAAAGCCCTACTGAGAGCTCACGTCCTCCAGGAGGCCTTCCCAGACTGAGCCCTCTCCTTCCTCTCCCCCTCCCCATCCCCCTGCATTACCTCCTTCCCCTCTCCACAGCACCTGTATATACATGCATATGTTTGTATGTATTTAGTACTCTATTTTATTTGTACATATTTATTCTATTTATTTTATTTTGTTAAGATGTTTTGTTTGGTTCTCTGTCTCCCCCTTCTAGACTGTGAGCCCACTGTTGGGTAGGGACCCTCTCTATATGTTGACAACTTGTACTTCCCAAGTGCTTAGTACAGTGCTCTGCACACAGTAGGCACTCAATAAATACGATTGAATGAATGAATGAATGCCTGTCTGTTTCCCTCTCTAGACTCATTGTGGTTAGGGAATGTGTCCGCTAATTCCCTTCTAGTGTCCTCTCCCAAGCGCTGGTCCAGTGCTGTGCACCCAGTAAGCACTCAATAAACACCACCAACTGATCGATCAATTGAAGGATTGACTGCTGGACACCTCTGGTCCACTGGCAGGCCCCCCGGTCCTGGGGTCTGTATTTAATAATAATGATGGCATTTATTATGCACTTAATATGGAGTGGAGTGGAGTGAGCATGGGCTTGAGAGTCAGAAGGTCATGGGTTCTTATCATTCATTCATTCTATAGTATTTACTGAGCGCTTACTGGATGCACAACACTGTACTAAGTGCTTGCAAAATAAAATTTGGCAACAGATAGAGACAATCCCTACCCAGCAGCAGGCTCACAGTCTAGAAGAGGGAGACAGACAACAAAACAAAACAAGTAGGCAGGCCTCAACAGCATCAAAATAAATAGAATTATAGATCTATGCATATCATTAATAAAATAAATAGAATAATAAATATGTACAAATACACACAAGTGCTGTGGGGTGGGGAAGGGGGTAGAGCAGAAGGAGGGAGTAAGGGCAATGGGGAGGGGAGGAGGAGCAGAGGAAAAGGGGGGGCTCAGTCTGGGAAGGCCTCCTGGAGGAGGTGGGCTCTCAGTAGGGCTTTGAAGGGGAGAAGAGAGCTAGTTTGGTGGATCTGAGGAGGGAGGGCATTCCAGGCCAGAGGTAGGACGTGGGCCAGGGGTCGATGGCGGGATAGGCAAGACCAAAGCCCAGTGAGGAGGTTAGCAGCACAGGAGCGGAGTGTGTGGGCTGGGCTGTAGGGGAAGCAGTGTGGCTCAGTGGAAAGAGTGTGGGCTTGGGAGTCAGAGGTCATGGGTTCGAATCCTGCCCCCACCACTTAGCTGTGTGACCTTGGGCAAGCCACTTCACTTCCCTGTGCCTCAGTTACCTCCTCTGTAAAATGGGGATTAAGACGGTGAGCCCCAAGTGGGGCAACCTGATCACCTTGTATCCCCCCAGCGCTTAGAAGAGTGTTTTGCACATAGTAAGTGCTTAACAAATTCGACCATTATTATTATTATTATTATAATTATTATTAGAAGGAGAGAAGGGAGGTGAGGTAGGAGGGGGCAAAGGGATGGAGAGCTTCAAAGCCGATTGTGAGGAGTTTTTGCTTCATGCGAAGATTGATAGGCAACCACTGGAGATTTTTGAGGAGCAGGGGGGACACGCCCAGAGTGTGATTGAGAATGTGCGCCCCACCTGGGAAGCAGGAAGAGGAAGTAGGGTTAGTGGGGGAAGGAGCAAGTGGGGGAAAGGAGGCAGAGGTACCAGGGAAAGAAATGGGAGAAAGAGGAAGTGGGGGGAAAGGGCTAACAGTAACGGGGGGGGGGGGCAGGAGGAGGAGATTGGGGAGAAGGAGGTGGGGGGAGGAGGTAGGGGTAGCCGGGGTGTGAGCCCATTGTTGGGTAGGGATTGTCTCTCTCCCCGAATTTTACTTTCCAAGCGCTTAGTACAGTACTCTGCACACAGTAAGCGCTCAGTAAATATGATTGAATGAATGAATGAAAGGGGTGGAGAAGTTATCATTCATTCCCTCATTCAATCGTATTTACCAAGCGCTGTGTGTCGAGCAGGGTACTAAGTACTTGAGAAGAATACAATAAAACAAGACACAGAAACATTCCCTGCCCACCTCTGACAGTTTAGAGGGGGAGACAGGCATTAATGGAAATAAATAAGGAAGCAGGGAGAGAAAATTGGGAAGAAGATTGGGAGCGGGGGGAGGGCTAGGGCTAGGGGTAGCAGGGGAAGAGATGGGGAAGGAGGAAGTGGGGGAAAGGGCTAGGGGCTGTGGAGGGCAGGAGACTGAGGGAGAACGAGGGGGTGGGAGGTAGGGATAGCAGGGGAGGAGATGGGGGAAGGAGGTAGTGGGGACACGGGGCCAGAGGTAGTAGCGGGGAGGAGATTGGGGGAGAAGGACGTGAGGGAAGGAGGTAGAGGGAAGGAGGTAGGGGGGAGATGGGGAAGAGATGGGGAGGTGGGGATGGGGGAAGAAAGAAGTGGGAATAAGGGGCTGGGGGTAGTGGAGGAAGGAGATTGAGGGAGAAGGAGGTGGGGAGGAGATGGGGAGGCGGAAGTGGAGGAAGGGGGTAGGGGTACCTGGGGGAAGGAGAAAGGGGAGAAAGAGGTGGAGGAATGAGGTAGGGGTAATAATGATGATGATAATAAGAATGACAGTATTCGTTAAGCGCTTACTATGCGCCAGGCACTGTACTAAGCGCCCGGCTCCACCAATTGTCAGCCGTGTGACTTTGGGCCTCAGTTACCTCATCTGTAAAATGGGGATTAAGACTGCGAACTCCGCTCCCCACCCCGCCCATGGGACAACCTGATCACCTTGTAACCTCCCCAGCGCTTAGAACAGTGCTTTGCACATAGTAAGCGCTTAATAAATGCCAACATTATTATTATTATTATTACAAGAAAATCAGGTCGAACACAGTCCCTGTCTTGTGGGGCTCACAGTCTCAATAACGCTTTAGAACAGTGTTAGGCACAGAGAAAGCGCTGAACAAATACAATCCTCATTATTTTGCAGATGAGATAACTGTGGCGCAGAGAAACGAAGTGGCTTGGAAAGAAGGTTAGGGGAGCAGAGGAGGGAGATTGGGGGAGAAGGAGGCGGGGGAAGGAAGTGGGGAGAAAAGAGGGATGGTGGGAGGCAGGGAAAGTGGTGGGGGCGGGGCAGGGGGTGTCCCTCTTCCTCCCTTCCTCCCCCGACCCGGTCTCAGGTACAGAAGCGGGGAAGTGAGGAAGGGGTCCGGAGACGGGGAGCCTGCTGACCTCTTTCTCTTCCTTGGGGATTGGGAAGGTGGGCCGGGCGGCCAGCCTCCTGGGAGGGACCGAGCAGCAGGCGGGGGAGCCGCCGGTCGGGCCGAGCCGGGCCCGGAGCGAGGAGCCAGGCGGGGAGCGCGGGGAGCCAGGCGGGGAGCATGAGGAGCCAGCCGGCCAGCGTTCCACCGCCGCCGGGGGGGGGGTGGTGGAAGGGTGGAGGAGAGAGAGATGGAGGGCAGGGGACTGCAGCCCACGGAGCAGGAGGGAGGAGGGAGCGCCCGCGAGGAGCGGGGGGGGGGGGGGCGCTTGTACAGCGCTTAGTGCAGTGCTTGGCACACAGTCAGCGCCTAACAAATACCACAGTTCTTCTCCTGATGATGATGATGATGCAAGGGGCGGGGACGGTGGACGGTCGCTATCCGGGGTCCAAGGCCCCGCGTAGAGGAGAGGGGCGGCGGTGGCCAGAGCAGAGCGTCGCCGCAGAGCCCCGCGGGGAAGCTGGTGGGCGACTCCTTTCTGGCCGAGTATCCGGGGCCGGGGAGATTAGAAAGGGGAGAGGGGTCCTATGGACTGAGGCCCCTCCCCGAACCGGCTCTGTCCGCCGTCGAGGAATCCCTGGAGAGGAGTACGATCCAAACCGCGGACCTTGGCGAGGGGGACGGATGGAGTCAGAAATCAATAATAACAGTCATGATGATAATAATTCATTCATTCAATCGTATTTATTGAGTGCTGACTGTGAGCAGGGCACTGTACTAAGCGCTTGGGAAGTACAAGTTGGCAACATATAGAGACGGTCCCTACCCAACAGTGGGCTCACAGTCTAGAAGGGGGAGACAGACAACAAAACAAATAGAATAAATATGTACAAGCAAAATAAATAAATGGCTCTTAAGTGCTGACTAGGTGCCAAAAACTGTTCTCAGCACTCAGGTAGATGTAAGGTGATCAGGTTGGACGCAGTCCCTTTTCAAACCATGTGAGGCTCACGGTCTTTATCACAGTCACAGAGTTGTCCAAGGTCACACAGAGCAGGCCAGTGACTGGGATTAGAGGTCCAGCATACTGGGGAAGCAGCATGACCTAGTGGATAGGGCACGGGCCTAGGAGTCAGAAGGTCATGGGCTCTACGACTGGTCTGCTGTGTGACCCTGGGTAAATCACTTCACATTTCTGTGCTTCACTTACCTCATCTGTAAAATGAGGATTGAGACTGTGAGCCCCACATGGGACAGTGGCTGTGTCCACCTGGGTTTGCTTGTACCCATCCCAGCAGTTAGTTCTGTGCCTGGCATGTAGTAAGCTCTTGACAAATTCCATCATCATCATCACCAATCTCTCTCTTTTTGATGATATGAGTTTTTCAATGGTACATGTAAGCACTGTATGAGGCACCGCTCTAAACGCTGGGGTAGATATAAGGTCATCAGGTTGGACACAAGTCCATGTGTTGAATCCCCAGTTAACAGATGAGGGAACTGAGGCCCAGAGAAGGGAAATCACATGGCAGGCAAGTGGCAGAGCCAGAATAGTAATGATGATAATACAGATGACATTTATTAAGCACTCACTATGTGCAAAGCACTGTTCTAAGCGCTGGGGAGGTGACAAGGTGATCAGGTTGTCCCATGGGGGGCTCACAGTCTTAGTCCCCATTTTCTACAGATGAGGAAACTGAGGCCCAGAGAAGTCAAGTGACTTGCCCAAAGTCACACAGCTGACAATTGGCAGTGCTGGGATTTGAACCCGTGACCGCCGACTCCAAAGCCCGTGCTCTTTCCACTGAGCCAGGCTGCTTCTCAGAATTAGAACCCAGTCCTTCTGACTCCCAGGCCCATGCTGTATTGCTCTATTGTCCTCTCCTAGGCACTTACTAGAGGGTTCTGCTCAGAGTAAGTGCTCAATAATTACCATGGATTAATGATTGATCCCAACAGGGGTGGCCAAGCCACCAGAGGGTGGCAAGTCGCAGACGGTGGGTGGGCATCTATGTAGCTAGCACCTGGGCATTCTGAGGAGTGGAGAGAGAGGTAAAAGCAGCATGGCCCAGGTGGACAGAGCCCGGGGCCTGGGAGTCAGAAGGGCCTGGGTTTGAACCCCGCCTCTACCGTAACCGTATGTCAGTTCTGTAACCATTCATTCATTCATCAATTCAATAGTACTTATTGAGGGCTTACTGTGTGTAGAGCACCGTACTAAGCATTTGGAAAGTACAATTCATCAACCAAGAGAGACAATCCCTACCCAACAACAGGTTCACAGTCTAGAAGGGGGGAGACAATAAAACAAAACAAGTAGACAGGCATCAATAGCATCAATATAAAAAAATAGACTTATATATACACATCGTGAAAAAAATTAATTGGCCAAGTCACTTCACTTCTCTGGGCCTCAGTTAGGGTGCTCAGCTAGGTCTAGTTCTCAGTGCTTAGTTCAGTGCTTGGTCCACGGTTAGAACTTAAAATTCCACAATAGTCAGAAGCAGCGTGGCTCAGTGGAAAGAGCACGGGCTTTGGAGTAAGAGGTCACGGGTTCAAATCCCAGCTCCGCCAACTGTCAGCAGTGTGACTTTGGGCAAGTCACTTCACTTCTCTGGGCCTCAGTTCCCTCATCTGTAAAATGGGGATTAAGACTGTGAGTTACCATGTGGGAGAGCTCACCTCCTCCAGGAGGCCTTCCCAGACTGAGCCGTCTCCTCTCCCCCTCCCCAAGCCTTACCTCCTTCCCCTTCCCACAGCACCCATATATATTTGTACATATTTGTTACTCTATTTATTTTACTTGTACATGTTATTTATCTATTTATTTTATTTTGTTAATATGTTTTGTTCTGTCATCTGTCTCCCCCACCTAGACTGTCAGCCCGCTGTTGGGTAGGGACCGTCTCTATATGTTGCCAACTTTTACTTCCCAAGCGCTTAGTACAGTGCTCTGCACACAGTAAGCGCTCAATAAATACGATTGAATGAATGAGCCTGATTACCTTGTATCCCCTGCGGGCTTAGAGCTTAGAACAGTGCTTCGTAAGCCATCGTTATGATAAAGGCTGCCGGGTGGGGTTGAGCCCGAGGGGTATGTAAACACGGGGAGGGCGGGGTGGCGATATTCCCTGGTTTCTCTTGGTAATGAGCCGCCTGTGAAGTTGGAATAGCAAACGAGAACTTCCTCCGCAACTCCCCCCTCCGCACCTCCCCCCAAAACCGAAACTGCCGATAAAAGGGGAAAAGAACTAGTTCCCTGGGGCCGCGGAACAAAGAAAGCAAATATCAAAGATCTGCGCTGAGACACCTTAATGGGGGAGAGGCCAAAGCACTCGAACAAGGATGGCATGCTGCGGGGTCCAGACTCCTTGAAACTCCTATGACATGGGACTACCTTCAGGAGATTTGGGGAAGCCAGTCGGATTGGTAGCTATTTTAGGTCTGGGGGGGGAGGGGGAGGGAGGGGGGGTGGGGGGTGGGGTGTGTGTGTGTGTGTGTGTGTGTGTGTGTGTGTGTGTGCGCGCGCGCGCACGCGCATCTACGCCCCTTTCAGTTAGGCTAAGCGTGAGGTATAAAGTGTTCCGCTGTATAGTGTGGTAATAATCAATCAATCAATCGTATTTATTGAGCAGTTACTGTGTGCAGAGCACTGTACTAAGCGCTTGGGAAGTACAAGTTGGCAACATATAGAGACAGTCCCTATCCAACAGTGGGCTCACAGTCTAAAAATAATACTACTAATGTTGTGCCGAGAATCAGCGAGTGAGACCCAAGTAGAAATTTAGAAGTGGATTTTATTAGCGCGCGGCTGCAAGGGGCCAGGGACCCAGATCAAGCAGCCCTGATCCCATTCTCACTGCGTCTTTTATTCAGTTACAGCAACATGGGAGGGAGCATTTAGGAATTTCAGGAATCCAATTAGGACCAACAGGATGCTGTAAATTCTCTGTTTTTACTGCCTTGTAAAGGTTGTTGTTATCTGCCATATGGCCTTGTATAGATAGGTGTGTAAATTCTGTTATCTTCTGTTGTCACTGTCTTGTCAGGATGTCATCTGACCTAGGACCTTACATAGATAAGTGTTACTTGTTTAATGGCCTTGAAGGCATCTGTTGCAGACAATACAAAAAGGAGTTGTTCTCTCAGCCTGCACAAAATGGAGTCAGTCATGTCAAGTCCGCTAGTGGACAACAGGGATGGCTTTTGTCAGGCAGGTCAGGGTGGGAGAGGCCTTGGTTAGGCAGGTTTTGTGGTGGGAAGTTTTTGCGGGCATTCTTCTTCTGTGAAGAAGGGTGTACAAAGGGATGGGAGGAAGGGATGGGAAAACAAAATGGATATCAGACAAACCCGATCACAACATTCCCCACTTCTTATGGACAGAGTGTCAAACCCTTGACACGTTTGTGGCGACATCGTCATACCGGCCAACGGGCTCAGTTTGTAGGGATTGATAGTGGAGATCCCTAATGAGAAGCAGCGTTGATGCGGGACTTAACAAATTCTAGGAGGCGATTCACTAAGCAGGGTCCGACGAGCAGGGCAACTACGAGGAGAAACAAGGGGCCAGCTAGGGCAGACACAAGCGTGGTTAACCACGGGGATGTCCGGAAAAGACTCTGGTACCAGGTTTCGGCCCGTTCACGCTCCCTTTGCCTGTCTGCTAAATTTTTCCTCACCAGATAGAGGCTCTCCTGAACAACTCCAGAGTTATTCGCATAAAAGCAGCAGGCCTCTCCCAGGGCGGCACAGAGGCCACCCTGTCTCAGAAACAATAAGTCCAAACCCCTCCGGTTCTGGAGGACCATCTCCGCCAGGGAGTCAACCTGTCGCTCCAGAGTGGAAATGGAGTGCTCAAGGTGGGTGAGGTCAATATCCACCTGGGTGCTGAGTTCTCTGTAGCTAGCCTCCCCCCGCACCAGTGCGGTAGTGCCCAGGGCGGCAGAACCCGCTAAACCCAACCCCACTAGAATGGGGATGAACAGCGGGGCAGCCCGCTTATGACGGAGGGACCAATCCTCCCGCAGGGAAAAGTGGTCCCACCCATCAGTGCCAGGCAACAAGGACACTCTGGGAACGATGGAGACTAGCACACAGAGAGGGCCACCGGGGTGAGCAAGGAAAACTCGGGCTGAAACACATCGAGTGATTCCGTCCAAACACGCCCACCAGGTGCCCGGTGGGGCGGGGAAGTAAGCAGAACCGGAGGAGGACCGGACCATCACACTGAGGGAGCAGACAGGCGAGTATGGGGAGGCATGGAGGTTCGTGTTATCCGAGATTAAGCAAACCCCAGAGCCCTGTACATCCCCAAGAGTCAACCTTGGCTGGTCCCATTCACAGTTGTCAGAATCGGAGGTGGGAGACACAGAGTTATTGATAGCCACTCGAACATAGTATGGAGGCTGGGCATCCATGCATAGCCAACAGCTTAGGCCCAGGTCTGGTCGAGTGGAGTTGACCACCCCATAAACGGCCTGTAAGAGGCCCATGACTGAAGGATGAGGGGGTTTCTGGCTGGAGGACTCCCCCTCACCTGGCTCTTGAGAGCCAATTGCCCCGGTGGGTGTCTGATGGGATTGGACAGTGGAGGACGGGGCCCGTGGTAAGGACTGGACAGTGGAGGACGGGGCCCGAGGTCTAGGGAGGATTTTTGGGGGCAGAGCAAATTCCCCAAGGGGGCCGATTGGCAAGTAGGATGTTACGGGGGATTGCTTAGCAATGGTAAAGATAATCCCAGGGTCTGCCCAGGCCCTATTTCTGCCATCTAATCTCATGCCCCATTCGTGGGGCGTATTCCAGAACCTACTCTCAGGGTTGCGAAGGGTGAGAAACAAGGTTGTGGATCCAGGGGTTGGGTCCTTTTGGATAGTCAGGTGCGGATCCGTCCCCACGCGGCCCTCTTTGGCCCCGCAAGCCGCCCCGCGGAACGAGGATACTACAATGGCGGTCACACAGGCGCATTTCGGGCAGAAATGGGACGACCTATCCAGGCACCTGGCATCCCAGCCATCTGTAAGGAACCCCGGGCACATTCTTACTTCAGAAAATGGATTACTACAAGGGGAAGCGCCTCCGATCGAGGTGGGGAAGAGGGAGCATAAATCCAACCGGAAATACCGGCCATCATTCAAACCTTGGTTATGGGTCCATGTACCTTCTTCTGAATAGAATGTCCAGAGTACCTGATCCCCCTTTTTCATCGTCCAGGTGTTTTTGGGTTTTGGGGCATGAGGGTTGAATGACATCGAGGGAGAGGGGGTCATTAGGGAGGCGAGGAGGAGGAAATGCGGGAGAGTCTTAGCTTTAGGGGGTCGGCCTGTGCCTCCGCCTTCCATGTCGGGGCCGCAGCAGGTTTCACTCGACTGTGATGGAGCCAGACAGGAACGGAGTCAACCTTGATGGCTGTTGGCGTGGTCAGGATGACGGTGTAAGGGCCCTTCCACTTAGGCTCCAAGCCGGAGGCGGTGAATTTCTTGACCAGGACCGAGTCCCCGGGTTGGAAGGCGTGTGCGGGTGCAGAGGTGGGAACTGGCAGGGCGTTTCGGACAGATTTCAGGAGTGTTCCCTGTGTTTTCTGGAGACCCTGCCGGAACTTAATCAAGGAAGAATTAGTAGCGTCCACCCTGAGTTCCTCCCTGATTAGAGGGAGGATTGGCGGGGGTCTACCAAACAGAATCTCAAAAGGTGCGAGACCCGACTTATTGGGGGTACATCGGCTTCGGAGTAGGGCCAGTGGGAGGAGCATTACCCAATTTTCCTGAGTTTCAAGGACCAGTTTGGTGAGGAATTCCTTAAGAGTTCGGTTGGTCCTTTCTACCTGACCTGAACTCTGTGGTTGATAGGCACAGTGTAATTTCCATTCTATTCCTAAAGGTTTGGCTATGCCTTGGGACACTTTGGCTATGAATGCTGGACCATTTTCAGACCCGAGTCCCAGTGGGAGACCAAATCGCGGGAGAAGTTCATTTAGAATCTTTTTCACCACTACCATGGCTGTTTTGTGTTTAACTGGGAAAGCTTCTACCCACCCTGAAAAAGTGTCAACAAATACCAGGAGGTATCGATAGCCTGCCGCGGGGGGTTTCACCTCTGTAAAGTCTACCTCCCAGTTTTCTCCTGGCTGCAATCCCGGCAATCTGACTCCTGAGGGAGCAGCCTTCCCCTGCTTCGCATTTACCTGTGCACATGTTCCACACCGGGTGGTTATGCTCGCTAAGGGGCTGTCCAAGTGTGGGATAAAGTACCTATCTCTCAACAACAAGCCCATCTTTCATACCCCCAGATGGGTGATCTGGTGTAGCCGCGTGATCCATTCTCTCCCTACTTCCTCAGGGACAAAAATTCTTCCCTCTGGAAGGACCCACCATCCTGACCCGTCTCTAGTCCCCCCTTTTTGTTTTGCGAAGGAATCATCCGAGGGGGAGTAGTGAGGGGCCGGTGTATCATTAGGGTCAAAAACAGGGCATAAGGGGGCAACGCTGGGAGGGGACTTTGCCGCCTCTCGGGCAGCCTCATCCGCCGCCTGATTGCCAATGGCCTCAGGTGAGTCCCCGTGCTGGTGCCCGGGGCGATGGATGCTGGCCACCTGGGCCGGCATCCAGACCGCATCTAGTAAAGACAAAATCTCCTTATTTTTAATGGTTTTTCCCGCCGAGGTTAAGAGCCCTCCCAACAAGTTTACCCCGGCTTCGGGTATGATCAGGAATTTTCCCGAGAAGTTTGACCCTAGGTATTCTAGTCCTAAGGTCTCTGTAACAGGGACCGGGAAGTTCTCCCCCTGCACCCCCGAGATCCTAATGATTTCCCTCTCGATTCTGGCCCTCATCGGCTGTCTGGTTAGAGACGATCGGGTAGCGCCCGTGCCTATCAAAAGGATATAATACTGTTAATCTTGTTTTTCTCTGCCCACCCTCAAATTTGTCAAGGGCTCAGGGTGGGCTTGTTCTATGGGCTCCTGATCCCCCTAGTCTTCCCCCTCCACGAAGGAATTACTAAAATTATCTCCTGTCCCTTCTCGTTCTCCTTCACACACACTTACTCTAACCTTCATACACATACAATTTCCTTCAGAGGCAATCTCTCCACCCCTCATTCCCCCCTTATGGGACACCTGCTTCGCAGGGTGTAGATGCCTGAGCAGACAATTTCCTTCAACTGCAATTTTTTCACCTTCCCTTTTCCTTCATGTACCTAGAACTCTTTTCTTTTTCCCGCTGAGGACACCCTCTTTTCTTATGCCCCTGCCGGCCGCAGGCGTAATAAATCATGATCAACTTTGCCACCATCTGCACGATTTATATCATAATCTTTCTTTGCTTTTCCTGTTGTTTTGGAGTCTGCAACATCACTTTGGTGTGCCGGTTTTTCTCTTTCTTCCCCCTCTATCTTTCTTCTCATCTATTTCCTTCAGCACAAATTTACCCACCGACGGCCGCCAGACTGCGGCATACACAAATTCCCCATCATTCCGGGGTTCCCTCATAATTACATAGATGTTCAATTCTTGGCAAACCCAGTCCTCGGAGGATCCGTACTTTGGCCAGAAGACGTTCCCTCCGAGGTGGGCGCCAGCCCAAGTTAGGCAGTAATATGTAATTATTTAATAATAATTTTTATAATTAATTTCTTCTCTTTTCTCTTATACTTTGAAAGTTCATCGGACTGCCTTCCGGAATTTCCGGGAGGGACTTCCCACCACTCGGTTTTGACTGAGATTTTTCCTTTTCCCACCTTCGTTTCCTCAAGTCAAACAGACACTCCCGTCACTTTCTAGTATCTAGAGAACTTTAACCGTGCACTGACCACGGTACTAAGCGCTTATGGAAACACGTACAATGATAAGTAACCTCCCCCATCCATATTTTGGAGGTCCATCCCAATACTCGAATCTGGGTACCTTTAATGGGGCCTATGCCACTCGACTCTCTCTGAGAGTCCAGGGCGGGCTCTCAAACTGCGGGACATCCCGAAGGGCGCCCGGGTTACAAGGAGGGGGAAGATCATCCTCCTAGGACTCCTGGAGGACTTTTTTTGGGGGGGGGGTGTCCCTGGAAGGGGGCCCTTTTTTAGGTTGGGCAAAAAGAACTCGGATGCCCCTTTTCAGGGAGCAATTTTTCAACCAGGGAGGGGGGTGGGTAATGAGGTCCAGCCAAACGTCAATATAGGGGAACTGATCGGGGTGGCCAGGGGTCCCAGTCACAATTCTCCAAACCTTGTTTACAATTTGCTTATCAAAACTACCCTGAGGGGGCCACCCCACCCCCAAGGTGGGCCACTCATTCATGCAAAATAGAATGAGCTTCTGTTTTTTTAGGGTAATCCCATAATCATACCCATCCCGGTATCCTTTTTTAAAGTGACTGAGCATACAGTTCAAAGGCGTTTCTGGCGTGCTGGCTGAACCTCCCATTCATACAACACAGAGACACAAACAAACAACAACCTGGAGGCGAACACATCCTTCCAGTAGACATTGGAGAAGTTGCCCTGAAGATATTCGTCCCCGATCCAGGTGGAAACCTGCCTGGCAGTCTGTGAGCGAGGAGGTTTCAGACAGAGGATCGTAAAACAGAATTTCCTAAAGGCAACGCTTCCACATATAGAACAGATTCACAGACAACCGCGGAACCAGAACCAGAACCAGAATCGGGCAGAGACCCAACGTCTTGGGGTGCCCGGGGAATCGAGGCGCAAAGCGCTAACTGCCGCGTCCGGCACTCGTTCCCTCCAGAAAACAGAAACCAGGTTACCTCCGGAAGTAGTTGATCGTTGCCGATCCCAGGATCCACCAGGCCGAAATGAGGATCAGTCGGCGTCAGGGGACAGTTTAGACCTCTCAGCCTTGAGTTCCGGGGCCCTGGAACGTCTCAGGGGCCGGCCCCCCTAGAAGTCAGAGCAGAATGGTCTCCTTCCCCTGAGGCCGAGGTCCTCCCAGGTTGGGTCTCCACGGTGACACAGGACACCGTGCATCTCACTGGGGCCTCCAAATGTTGTGCTGAGAATCAGCGAGTGAGACCCAAGTAGAAATTTAGAAGTGGATTTTATTAGCGTGCGGCTGCAAGGGGCCAGGGACCCAGATCAAGCAGCCCTGATCCCATTCTCACTGCGTCTTTTATTCAGTTACAGCAACATGGGAGGGAGCATTTAGGAATTTCAGGAATCCAATTAGGACCAACAGGATGCTGTAAATTCTCTGTTTTTACTGCCTTGTAAAGGTTGTTGTTATCTGCCATATGGCCTTGTATAGATAGGTGTGTAAATTCTGTTATCTTCTGTTGTCACTGTCTTGTCAGGATGTCATCTGACCTAGGACCTTACATAGATAAGTGTTACTTGTTTAATGGCCTTGAAGGCATCTGTTGCAGACAATATAAAAAGGAGTTGTTCTCTCAGCCTGCACAAAATGGAGTCAGTCATGTCAAGTCCGCTAGTGGACAACAGGGATGGCTTTTGTCAGGCAGGTCAGGGTGGGGGAGGCCTTGGTTAGGCAGGTTTTGTGGCGGGAAGTTTTTGCGGGCATTCTTCTTCTGTGAAGAAGGGTGTACAAAGGGATGGGAGGAAGGGATGGGAAAACAAAATGGATATCAGACAAACCCGATCACAACACTAATACATACATAATAATACATAATAATAATAATGATGGCGGCATTTGTTAAGGGCTCACTATGTGCCGGGCACGGTACTGAGCGCCGGGGTGGGTACAAGCAAATTGGGTTGGACCCAGTCACTGTCCCACCTGGGGCTCCCGATCTCAATCCCCATTTTACAGATGAGAGAACTGGAGCACAGAGAAATGAAAAAATGAAGAAATGTGTGACCTTGGGCAAGTCACTTAACTTCTCTGTGCCTCAGTTACCTCATCTGTAAAATGGGGATTAAGATTGTGAGCCCCATGTGGGACAACCTGACCAATTTGTATTCCCCCCCCCCGGGCTTAAAACAGTCCTTTGCACATAGTAAGCGCTTAACATATACCATCATTATCATTATTATTGACGTCACACAGCAGACAAGTGGTGGAGTCGGGAGTAGAACGGACCTTCTGACTCCCAGGCCCGTGCTCTTTCCACTAAGCCGTGCTGCTCCAGTGAGCGTCTCCTCCAGGCGCGCTGGCCGGGCGGGTCGGGACCAGGCGAGTTGGGCGACGGCGGCGGTTCGGCGGTGCGGGGCCGTCGCCATGGCAGCGGCCTCCCTCTTCCGCCAAGTCCCTTAGGCTCAGCCCGTTCTGTTCTTTAAATTCCCCGCCGATTTCCGGGAGGACGCGGACCCCACAAGGGCACTCTGGGGGTGGGAGCCCAGGCCAGCCCGCACATTCGCTCCTCTGCCGCTAACCTCCTCACTGGGCCTCGGTCTTGCCTGTCCCGCCGTCGACCCCCGGCCCACGTCTTACTTCTGGCCTGGAATGCCCTCCCTCCTTACATCCGCCAAACTAGCTCACTTCGCTCCTTCGAGGCCCTACTGAAAGCTCACCTCCTCCAGGAGGCCATCCCAGACTGTGCCCCCCTCTTCCTCTGCTCCTCCTCTCCTTCCCATCACTCTTACTCCCTCCCTCTGCTCTACCCCGCCCCCCGCCCCACAGCACTTGTGTATATAGGAACATATTTATTATACTATTTATTTTATTAATGACGTGCATATATCTATAATTCTATTTGTTTATTTTGATGCTTTGTTTTGTTGTCTGTTGTCTGTGTTCTATAAGGGGAAC
The DNA here is from genome assembly GCF_015852505.1 of Tachyglossus aculeatus. Lineage (NCBI taxonomy): Eukaryota > Metazoa > Chordata > Mammalia > Monotremata > Tachyglossidae > Tachyglossus > Tachyglossus aculeatus. The sequence continues at coordinate 85,532 of NW_024044921.1, read as the reverse complement.
CCTTATAGACTGTGAGACCGTTGTTGGGAAGGGATTGTCTTTATCTGTTGCCTAATTGTATTTTCCAAATGCTTAGTACAGTGCTGTGCACACAGCAAGCGCTCAAATACGATTGAATGAATGAATGATTGAGCTTTAATCCCGGCTCTGCCCCTTGTCTGCTATGTGATTTTAGGGCAAATCATCCCACCTCTCCGGGCCCCGGTTACCTCATCTGGAAAATCGGGACCAAGACTGTGGGCCCCACGTGGGTCAGGGACTGCGTCCAACCCGATTTGCTTGTATCCACCCCAGCGTTTAGGACAGTGCCCGGCACAAAGGAAATGCTTAACAAATATCATTATAATTTTTATTACTATTATTATTCTTCTCAAAGATTGGGGTTCTAATTCTGACTGTGGCTCTTGGTTGCTTATTTGACCGTAGGCAAATCACTTAACTTTTCATTCATTCATTCAATCGTATTTATTGAGCGCTTATTGTGTGCAGGGCACTGCAGAAGCAGCGTGGCTCAGTGGAAAGAGCCCGGGCTTTGGAGTCAGAGGTCATGGGTTCGAACCCCGGCCCCACCACGTGTCTGCTGTGTGACCTTGGGCAAGTCACTTCACTTCTCGGAGCCTCAGTTACCTCATCTGTAAAATGGGGATGAAGCCTGTGAGCCCCATGCGGGACGACTCGATCACCTTGTATCCCCCCCCCAGCGCTTAGAACAGTGCTTTGCACATGGTAAGCACTTAACAAATGCCATCATTATTATTTATTATTACTAAGCGCTTGGGAAGTACAAGTTGGAAGCATATAGAGACGGTCCCTACCCAACAACAAGCTCACGGTCTAGATGGGGAGACAGACATTAATGCAAGTAGGTAAAACAATAAATTACAGATAGTTACATAGGTGCTGTGGGGAGTCATTCATTCAATCGCATTTATTGAGCGCCCACTGTGTGCAGGGCACTGTACTAACCGCTTGGGAAGTACAAGTTGGAAACATAGAGAGACGGTCCCTTTTCATCCCCGCTTTCCAGACGAGGGAACTGAGGCAGGGAGAAGTGAAGTGACTTGTCCGAGGTCACAGGGCAGAGCGTCCCCCACAGCCCCCCGCCCCTGACGGGCCCGTCCTTACGTTGAGCGGCGTCTCCCCGTCCACCTTCTCCACGGCGCGCCCCGCCCCGCCCCGCCCCGCCCCTCCCCTCCCCTCCCCTCCCCTCCCCTCAGAAAGGCCCCCTCCCGGCCTGCCCCTCGCGGCGCCTGACGTCCGCGCGCCCGGGCTGCCCCTCGCGCCGCCTGCCCGCGGCCCCGCGCGGCCTGCCCACCGCGACGCCTGTCGCCGCCCCCGCCTTTTCACTCATTCATTCATTCAATCGTATTTCCTGAGCGCTTAGTGGGTGCAGAACAGTGTACCAAGCGCTTGGGAAGTACAAGTCGGCAACATATAGAAACGGTCCCTACCAACAATTCATTCATTCAGTCGTAGTTATTGAGCCTATTAAGGCCCAACTGAGAGCTCACCTCCTCCAGGAGGCCTTCCCTGACTGAACCCCTTCCTTCCTCTCCCCCTCGTCCCCCCTCCATCCCCCCATCTTACCTCCTTCTCTTCCCCACAGCACCTGTATATATGTATATATGTCTGTACATATTTATTACTCTATTTTAGTTGTACATATCTATTCTATTTATTTTATTCTGTTAGTATGTTTGGTTTTGTTCTCTGTCTCCCCCTTTTAGACTGTGAGCCCACTGTAGGGTAGGGACTGTAACTATATGTTGCCATCTTGTACTTCCCAAGCGCTTAGTACAGTGCTCTGCACCCAGTAAGCTCTCAGTAAACACGATTGATTGATTGATTGAGCGCTTACTGGGTGCAGAGCACTGTACTAAGCGCTTGGGAAGCACAAGTCGGCAACGTATAGAAACGGTCCCTACCCAACAATTCATTCATTCAATCGTATTTATTGAGTGCCTACTGGGTGCGGAGCACTGTACTAAGCGCTTGGGAAGTACAAGTCAGCAACATGTAGAAACGGTCCCTACCCAACAATTCATTCATTCAATCGTATTTATTGAGCACTTACTGAGTATGGAGCACTGTACTAAGCGCTTGGGAAGTCCAAGTTGGCAACATGTAGAAACGGTCCCTACCCAACAATGGGCTCACAGTCTAGAAGTGCCTGATACCAAATAAACACTTAACAAATATCATGATTATTATTATTGTTGTTGTTAGGCAGCGTGGCTCAGTGGAAAGAGCACGGGCTTTGGGGTCATAGGTTATGGATTCAAATCCTGGCTCGGCCAGTTGTCAGCTGTGTGACTTTGAGCAAGCCACTTAACTTCTCTGTGCCTGTTACCTCATCTGTAAAATGGGGATTAAGACTGTGAGCCCCCCGTGGGGCAACCTGATCACCTTGTAGTCTCCCCAGCGTTTAGAACAGTGCTTGACTGAGCCCCCTCCTTCCTCTCCCCCTCCCCCCATCCCCCCTGCCTTACCTCCTTCCCCTCCCCACAGCACCTGTATGTATGTTTGTACTTATTTATTACTCTATTTTATTTGTACATATTTATGCTATTTATTTTATTTTGTTAATACGTTTTGTTTTGTTCTCTGTCTCCCCCTTCTAGACTGTGAGCCCGCTGTTGACCTTGGTGACCTCATTCGCTCCCACGGCTTCAACTATCATCTCTACGCTGATGACACCCAGATCTACATCTCTGCCCCTGCTCTCTCCCCCTCTCTCCAGGCTCGCATCTCCTCCTGCCTTCAGGCCATCTCCATCTGGATGTCTGCCTGCCACCTAAAACTCAACATGTCCAAGACTGAACTCCTTGTCTTCCCTCCCAAACCCTGCCCTCTCCCTGATTTTCCCATCTCTGTTGACGGCACTACCATCGTTCCCGTCTCACAAGCCCGCAACCTTGGTGTCATCCTCGACTCCACTCTCTCGTTCACCCCTCACATCCAAGCCGTCACCAAAACCTGCCCGTCTCAGCTCCGCAACATTGCCAAGATCCGCCCTTTCCTCTCCATTCACACCGCTACCCTTCTCGTTCAAGCTCTCATCCTATCCTGTCTGGACTACTGCATCAGCCTTCTCTCTGATCTCCTGTCCTCGTGTCTCTCCCCACTTCAATCCATACTTCATGCTGCTGCCCGGATTGTCTTCGTCCAGAAACGCTCTGGGCATGTTACTCCCCTCTTCAAAAATCTCCAGTGGCTACCAATCAATCTGCGCATCAGGCAGAAACTCCTCACCCTGGGCTTCAAGGCTTTCCATCACCTCGCCCCCTCCTACCTTACCTCCCTTCTCTCCTTCTACAGCCCACCCCGCACCCTCCGCTCCTCTGCCGCTAATCTCCTCACCATACCTCGTTCTCGCCTGTCCCGCCGTCGACCCCTGGCCCATGTCATCCCCCGGGACTGGAATGCCCTCCCTCTGCCCATCCACTAAGCTAGCTCTCTTCCTCCCTTCAAGGCTCTACTGAGAGCTCACCTACTCCAGGAGGCCTTCCCAGACTGAGCCCCTTCCTTCCTCTCCCCCTTGTCCCCCTCTCCATCCCCCCATCTTACCTCCTTCCCTTCCCCACTGCACCTGTATATATGTATATATGTTTGTACATATTTGTTACTCTATTTGTTTATTTATTTATTTTACTTGTACATATCTATTCTATTGATTTTATTTTGTTAGTATGTTTGGTTTTGTTCTCTGTCTCCCCCTTTTAGACTGTGAGCCCACTGTTGGGTAGGGACTGTCTCTATGTGTTGCCAACTTGTACTTCCCAAGCGCTTGATGCAGTGCTCTGCACACAGTAAGCGCTCAATAAATATGATTGATGATGATGATGTTGGGTAGGGACCGTCTCTATATGCTGCCAACTTGTACTTCCCAAGTGCCTAGTACAGTTCTCTGCTCAATTTCTTCATCTTTAAAATGTGGATTCCATATCTGTAACTTCCTTCTGAGATGGAGCGCTCCTCCCCCACCCCTGCCCACCCCACATTTCCCCACCTCTTTCTCCCTAATCTCCTCCTCCCAGCTACCCCTACCCCCTTCCTCTACCTCCCCATCTCCTCCACCTCCTTCTCCCCCATCTCCTTCCTCCTCTACACTTAGCCCCTTCCTCCCACTTCTTCCTTGCCCCACCTCTGCCTCATCTACGAAATAGGGATTCAATACCTATTCTCCCTCCTACTCAGACTCTGAGTCCCACGTGGGACCTGATGATCTTGTATCTACCCCAGCACTTAGTACTGTGCTTGGCACATAGTAAGCACTTAACAAATGCCATTATCATTATTGTTATTAACAAGAAGTCTGGAAGACAATATCAACATAGCATTCTGCTGTCCTTGGAATCTCTTCATTCATTCATTCAATCATATTTATTGAGCACTTAGTGTGTGCAAAGCACTGTACCGACCACTTGCGAGAGTACAACATAACAACAGACACATTCCTGTCCACAACAAGGGCACAGTCTAGAGGGGAAGCCAGACATTAATATAAATAAATAAATAATTAAATGAATAAATAAAAAATACATCTCTTCCTATTTATCAAGCTAAGAGTACTAGAGAAAAGTCCTCATTTCAACCACATAAGAACTCCTATATGCTAATGACTAAACCCTAGTCAGGCACATAAAAACAAGTATTTGGATTATGAACCACTTTTCAGAATTAGTAAGTGCTATGGACTGTGAGCCCACTGTTGGGTAGGGACTGTCTCTATATGTTGCCAACTTGTACTTCCCAAGCGCTTAGTACAGTGCACTGCACACAGTAAGCACTCAATAAATACGATTGATTGATTGATTGACTGTGAATTAGACTGAAGAAGAGCCCTACAAATAAGTAAGAATCTCCATTGCAGGCACAGAGTTGAATACTATTAATTTAGTTGTTGTCTCCTCTCCATTGCATGTTCTTAAGGTAGTTCTTTGTTGGACTGATTGCTTTGTTGCACACAGGATCTCCTCTTTGTTTTCAAGCTGGCCTTTTGCATCCTGATCTTTGTGAATCCTCTGCAATCCTCCATAAATACTGTTGATTACGATGATGATGATGATGATGCCTGCCAGTTTGTTCCATCTGCTGCAATGGTCTCCCAGCCTCCCTCTGCTTGTTCACGTAGTGGGTTTTTTGTTCTTTTTTTAAAATGGTATTAAGTGCTTACTATGTATCAGGCACTGTACTAAGCACTATGGTAGATACACGCTAATGAGGTTGGACACAGTCCAAGTACCACATGGGGCTCACAGTCTTAATCCACATTTTACAGATGAGGTAACTGAGGCACAGAAAAATAACTTGCCCAAGGTCACAAACCAGACAAGTGGTGGAACCGGAATTAGAACCTGGTACTTCTAACTCCCGTGCCTGTGCTCTACCCACTGGGTAATGCTGCTTCTCTTGAGGTTGTGCTAGCCTGAATTTTTGAATCATTTGTTTTGCTCTCACTGCTTATGTAGTCCCCTCTTTTAGTAGGCTGAATGAGCCTTCTGAAGTGTCTTCTATAGTAGATAGATTCCCATCAATGTGTGCCCCACATCATACTTCCTGTTTCACAGTAACTCACAACCATGGCATTATTTGTGACTCATCTCTCTCCTTCACCCTGCACATTCTGTCTGTCACCAAATGCTGTCTGTACTACTTTCACAACCTCCCCAGAATCCACCCATTCCTCGGCATTCAAACTGCTACTGCACTGGTCCAAGCACTTGTCTTACCCCATCATTATTACTGCATCAACCTCCTTGCTGACTGTCCTGTCTCCAGCTTCTCCTCTCTCCAGCCTGTAGTTCACACTGTTCCTCATGGTCATTTTTCTGAACAATCATTCTGTACATGTCTCCCCCCTCCTCAAAAACCTCCATTGGTTACACATCCATCTTACCAACAAACAAAAACTCCTCAACATCAGCTTTAAGTCACTTAATCAGCTCTCTCCTCACACAATGTATCCTCATTATTTACCCATTATCTAGCCCGCAACACTTCATTCCACACCAACTTACTATGCCTTGATATTGTCTCTTTCACCATCGACCCCTTGCTCACACCCACCCTTCTGCTGAAACTCCCTCCCACTTCGTGTCTGACAGACCACCATTCTCCCCATTTTCAAAGCCCTACTAAAATCACACCTCCTCCAGGAAGCCTTCCCTGACTAATCGCTCATCTCTTCAAACTGTTTTTCCTCCCTCATGCTTCACCTATACATTTAAGTCTGAATTTTCTAAGCAATTAGGTTCTTACCACAGGGCCTCAGCTCATTCTTGTTTATCCCACTCCTGACCTCTTGCCCATGTCCTCCCTCTGGACTGGAACTCCCTCCTCCATTCTCCCCACCTTCAAACATCTCCTAAAATCACATCTCCTCCAAGAGATCCTCTTTTCTTAGGCCCTCATTTCCTATACTGTTGTGATTGGGTTTGTCTGATATCCATTTTGTTTTCCCATCCCTTCCTCCCATCCCTTTGTACACCCTTCTTCATGGAAGACGAATGCCCGCCAAAACTTCCCGCCACAAAACCTGCCTAACAAAGGCCTCCCCCACCCTGACCTGCCTGACAAAAGCCATCCCTGTTGTCCACTAGCGGACTTGACATAACTGACTCCATTTTGTGCAGGCTGAGAGAACAACTCCTTTTTGTATTGTCTGCAACAGATGCCTTCAAGGCCATTAAACAAGTAACACTTATCTATGTAAGGACGTAGGTCAGATGACATCCTGACAAGACAGTGACAACAGAAGATAACAGAATTTACACACCTATTTATACAAGGCCATATGGCAGATAACAACAACCTTTACAAGGCAGTAAAAACAGAGAATTTACAGCATCCTGTTGGTCCTAATTGGATTCCTGAAATTCCTAAATGCTCCCTCCCATGTTGCTGTAACTCAATAAAAGACACAGTGAGAATGGGATCGGGGCTGCTTGATCTGGGTCCCTGGCCCCTTGCAGCCGCGCGCTAATAAAATCCACTTCTAAATTACTACCTGGGTCTCACTCGCTGATTCTTGGCACAACAATACCTGCCTTTGCCTCTGTGTCACATATGTTCTAGGACATGTACACTTTAAGCACTTAATATCCACCCCACTCCCAGCCTCACAGTATTTACGTTACATATCCTTTTATTTTCCCATTTCCCCTATCTCTAATTTACTTTAATGTCTAGCTTCCCCTCTAGGCTATAGGCTCTTTATGGGCAGGGATATTGTCTACCAACTCTACTGTATTGTACTCTCCCAGTCATTTAGTACGGTGCTCTGCCTTTAGTAAGTGCACAATAAATACTCTTTGTTGATTGCACTTATTCTCCCAGCATTTTTGTTCATATTCTTATTCTTGGGTGCCTCCTCTACCTGTAGTTTACTTCAGTGTCTGTCTCCCCTGCTTGACTGTGATCTCCTTAAGGGCAGGAACCATGCCTATCTACTCTTTTGTACTCTTCTTAGTACTCAGTAAGTACTAATGATTAACAGATAGTAGATATATAGACAGGTAGATAGGTAAATAAGGGCCTTTCATTTTGAAAGATGACACTATCCATGCAGGTAAATGTGTATGGAAGAACCCATGTATGAATAACATTCTCTTCTGAATTCCTCTAACTTCAGGGGGCCTCCTTGATGGTGGAAGGCATATTTTAAAACTCATTACTATGTTTCTGCCATCTGTATAAGAAGGTATTTCTACATTGTAAACTCGTGGTGGGCAGGGAACATGCCTTTCAACCCTGTTGTAGTCTACCAAGCTCTTAGTATAATGCTCTGCTGGCGAAAGTCTAAACACCATGCCAACCTCATTCACTTCAAGTTTATCCTTTCCTGCCTTAACTCAGCCCTCTCTTCTGCCAGACAAAACTATTTCTCCTCCCTTATTGACACCCATGCCCATCACCCCCGCCAGCTCTTCCGTACATTCAACTCCCTTCTCAGGCCCCCGGTTCCTCCCCCTCCTCCTTCCCTCACCCCCAACGATCTGGCCTCCTACTTCATTAACAAAATTAAATCCATCAGGTCCGACCTCCCCAAAGTCTCTTCCCCCCTTTCTCCATCCCCCCGGCTCTCAACACTCTCTGCTACTCTCCCATCCTTCCCAGCGGTATCCTCAGAGGAACTCTCCTCCCTCCTCTCAAGTGCTACTCCGGCCACCTGTGCTTCTGACCCCATTCCCTCTCATCTTATGAAATCTCTCGCTCCATCCCTTCTCCCCTCCTTAACTTCCATCTTCAACCGCTCACTCTCCACTGGTTCCTTCCCCTCTGCCTTCAAACATGCCCATGTCTCTCCCATCCTAAAAAAACCCTCTCTTGACCCCACCTCACCTTCTAGTTATCGTCCCATATCCCTCCTACCATTCCTTTCCAAACTCCTTGAACGAGTTGTCTACTCGCGCTGCCTAGAATTCCTCAACAACAACTCTCTCCTCGACCCCCTCCAGTCTGGCTTCCGTCCCCTTCATTCCACGGAAACTGCCCTCTCAAAGGTCACCAATGACCTCCTGCTTGCCAAATCCAACGGCTCATATTCTGTCCTAACCCTCCTCAACCTCTCAGCTGCCTTTGACACTGTGGACCACCCCCTTCTCCTCAACACTCTATCTGACCTTGGCTTCACAGACTCAGTCCTCTCCTGGTTCTCCTCTTATCTCTCCGGTCATTCTTTCTCAGTCTCTTTTGCAGGCTCCTCCTCCCCCTCCCATCCTCTTACTGTGGGGGTTCCCCAAGGTTCAGTGCTTGGTCCCCTTCTGTTCTCAATCTACACCCACTCCCTTGGTGACCTCATTCGCTCCCACGGCTTCAACTATCTTCTCTACGCTGATGACACCCAGATCTACATCTCTGCCCCTGCTCTCTCCCCCTCCCTCCGGGCTCGCATCTCCTCCTGCCTTCAGGACATCTCCATCTGGATGTCCGCCCGCCACCTAAAGCTCAACGTGTCGAAGACTGAGCTCCTTGTCTTCCCTCCCAAACCTTGTCCTCTCCCTGACTTTCCCATCTCTGTTGACGGCACTACCATCCTTCCCGTCTCACAAGCCCGCAACCTTGGTGTCATCCTCGACTCCGCTCTCTCATTCACCCCTCACATCCAAGCCGTCACCAAAACCTGCCGGTCTCAGCTCCGCAACATTGCCAAGATCCGCCCTTTCCTCTCCATCCAAACTGCTACCCTGCTCATTCAAGCTCTCATCCTATCCCGTCTGGACTACTGCACCAGCCTTCTCTCTGATCTCCCATCCTCGTGTCTCTCTCCACTTCAATCCATACTTCATGCTGCTGCCCGGATTATCTTTGTCCAGAAACGCTCTGGGCATATTACTCCCCTCCTCAAAAATCTCCAGTGGCTACCAATCAATCTGCGCATCAGGCAGAAACTCCTCACCCTGGGCTTCAAGGCTCTCCATCACCTCGCCCCCTCCTACATCACCTCCCTTCTCTCCTTCTACTGCCCAGCCCGCAACCTCCGCTCCTCCACCGCTAATCTCCTCACTGTACCTCGTTCTCGCCTGTCCCGCCGTCGACCCCCGGCCCACGTCATCCCCCGGGCCTGGAATGCCCTCCCTCTGCCCCTCCGCCAAGCTAGCTCTCTTCCTCCCTTCAAGGCCCTGCTGAGAGCTCACCTCCTCCAGGAGGCCTTCCCAGACTGAGCCCCTTCCTTCCTCTCCCCCTCGTCCCCCTCTCCATCCCCCCATCTTACCTCCTTCCCTTCCCAACAGCACCTGTATATATGTATATATGGTTGTACATATTTATTACTCTATTTATTTATTTATTCATTTATTTTACTTGTACATTTCTAGCCTATTTATTTTATTTTGTTGGTATGTTTGGTTCTGTTCTCTGTCTCCCCCTTTTAGACTGTGAGCCCACTGTTGGGTAGGGACTGTCTCTATGTGTTGCCAATTTGTACTTCCCAAGCGCTTAGTACAGTGCTCTGCACATAGTAAGTGCTCAATAAATATGATTGATTGATTGATTGATTGCGTACAGCAAGCGCTAACAGTGATTGGTTGATTGATTGATACCTTTGATAAGAGCCACCCCATCTGTACCTTTTCATGGTGCCATGATAGTGAGAATGGAGCTATATAGTTGTAGTAATCATTAGAAACCTTCAGTTTGGTGATGGGCAGCATATTTGTGGATTTAAATCTCAATCATTTGCATTTTCATCAAACCCATCTTAATGGCATCCCTTTGCCAGTCTCAGTTTTCTGCAGGTATGTCATCTGGGTATATACAGATTCGGTAGGTGACTGACTGAGATATTCCATCAGTGGGCCACAGTAATCATTAGATGGCAAGACATAGTCACAAGGAATGGTGTTCTGCAATAAAGTCCTCCAACATCAAAACAATGCTTGTTGCCTCATATCTCCGCTGGTGAGATATGTGAAAGAGAAGACAGTAGTAAGTTGCTATATTCGTGGCTCAGTGGAAAGAGCACAGTCTTGGTAGCCAGAGGTCATGTGTTCCAATCCTGACTCTTCCACTTAGCTGTGTGACTTTGGGCAAGTCACTCCGTGCCTCCGTTACCTCATCTGTAAAATGGGGATTAAGACTGTGAGCGCCACGTGGGACAACCTGATCACCTTGAATCCCCCCCCAGCTCTTAGAACAGTGCTTCGCACATAGTAAGCACTCAACAAATACCATCATTATTATTAAGAAGAGGCATGGCTTAGTGGAAAGAGCACGGGCTTGGGAGCCAGAGGTCGTTGGTTCTAATCTCAGCTCCTCCACTTAACTGCTGTGTGACCTTGGGCAAGTCACTTCACTTCTCAGTGCCTCAGTTACCTCATCTGTAAAATGGGATGAAGACTGTGAGCCCCGCGGGTGGTAACCTGATCACCTTGTAACCCCCCAGCGCTTAGAACAGTGCTTTACACATAGTAAGCGCTTAATAAATGCCATCATTATTATTATTATTATTACAAGTTGGGCACATAGTAAGCGCTGGCTTGCTCCGACTGCGCATGCGCTCCGCCGTCCCGGGTGGGCCCCCTTTCCCCACCCTCCCGGGCTCTGTCTGCGCATGCGCGGCGCTCTCCAGGGCGGGGGCTCCCTTCTCCCCCTGCCCGGGCTCTGACTGCGCATGCGCCGCGCTCTCCTGGACGGGCCTCTTCCACCCGTGGTGCACTTCGACTGCGCATGCTCCGCCCTCTCCGAGGCGGGGCCCCCGCCTCCCCTCGCCTACGCTTCGACTGCGCATGCGCCCCGCTCCTCCCCCCTCCCCCCGTCTCCGAACGCGCATGCGCCGAGCACCCTTCTTTCTCGGGCTTCGACTGTGCATGCGCTGCGCCCTCTAGGTTTGAAGATATAGCTCTGGGGACTGTATCGTCCATTCATTCACCCAGTCGTATTTATTGAGCCCTTAGTGCGTGTAGAGCACTGTACTAAGCGCTTGGGAATAGGATAGTATATAGTATATTACAGTATAGTGAAGCAGTGTGGTTTAGACTGTGAGCCCACTGTTGCCCACTGCTACTCCGGCCACCTGTGCTTCTGACCACATTCCCTCTCATCTCATGAAATCTCTTGCTCCATACCTTCTCCCCTCTTTAACTTCAATCAATCAATCAATCAATCAATCGTATTTATTGAGCGCTTACTATGTGCAGAGCACTGTACTAAGCGCTTGGGAAGTACAAATTGGCATCACATAGAGACAGTCCCTACCCGATAGTGGGCTCACAGTCTAAAAGGGGGAGACAGAGAACAGAACCAAACATACCAACAAAATAAAATAAGTAGGATAGAAATGTACAAGTAAAATAAATAAATAAATAAACAGAGTAATAAATATGTACAACCATATATACATATATACAGGTGCTGTGGGGAAGGGAAGGAGGTAAGACGGGGATGGAGAGGGGGACGAGGGGGAGAGGAAAGAAGGGGCTCAGTCTGGGAAGGCCTCCTGGAGGAGGTGAGCTCTCAGCAGGGCCTTGAAGGGAGGAAGAGAGCTAGCTTGGCGGATGGGCAGAGGGAGGGCATTCCAGGCCCGGGGGATGACGTGGGCCGGGGGTCGATGGCGGGACAGGCGAGAGCGAGGTACAGTGAGGAGATTAGTGGTGGAGGAGCGGAGGGTGCGGGCTGGGCAGTAGAAGGAGAGAAGGGAGGTGAGGTAGGAGGGGGCGAGGTGATGGACAGCCTTGAAGCCCAGGGTGAGGAGTTTCTGCCTGATGCGCAGATTGATCGGTAGCCATTGGAGGTTTTTGAGGAGGGGAGTGATATGTCCAGAGCGTTTCTGGACAAAGATAATCCGGGCAGCAGCATGAAGTATGGATTGAAGTGGAGAGAGACACGAGGATGGGAGATCAGAGAGAAGGCTAGTGCAGTAGTCCAGACGGGATAGGATGAGAGCTTGAATTAGCAGGGTAGCGGTTTGGATGGAGAGGAAAGGGCGGATCTTGGCAATGTTGCGGAGCTGAGACCGGCAGGTTTTGGTGACGGCTTGGATGTGAGGGGTGAATGAGAGAGCGGAGTCGAGGATGACACCAAGGTTGCGGGCTTGTGAGACGGGAAGGATGGTAGTGCCGTCAACAGAGATGGGAAAGTCAGGGAGAGGACAAGGTTTGGGAGGGAAGACAAGGAGCTCAGTCTTTGACATGTTGAGCTTTCATCTTCAATCTTCAATCTTCAATCTTCAATCTTCAATCTTCAACTTCCATCTTCAACCTCTCACTCTCCACTGGTTCCTTCCCCACTGCCTTCAAACATGCCCATGTCTCTCCCATCCTAAAAAACCCCTCTCTTGACCAACTTGTACTTCCCAAGTGCTTAGTATAGTGCTCTGCACACAGTAAGCGCTCAATAAATACGATTGATTGTTGGGTAGGGACTGTGTCTAAATGTTGCCAACTTGTACTTCCCAAGCGCTTAGTACAGTGCTCTGCACACAGTAAGCACTCAATAAATACGATTGATTGATTGTGGTTTAGTGGCAAGAGCCCGGGCTTTCGAGTCGGACGTCAGGGGTTCAAATCCCGACTCCATCTCTTGTCCGCTGTGTGATCTTGGGCAAGTCATTTCACTTCTCTGGGCCTCAGTTCCATCTGTAAAATGGGGATGAAGACTGTGAGCCCCGCGGGGGATAACCTTATCACCTTGTAACCCCCCAGCACTTAGAACAGTGTTTTGCAGATAGTAAGCGCTTAATAAATGCCATTATTATTATTATTATTATTACAAGTTGGCAACATGGTGAACGCCGGCGCGCTCCAACTGCGCATGCGCCGCGCTCTCCCTGACGGGCACCCTCTTCCCCCTCCCTGCCCGGGCTCTGACTGCGCATGCACTACGCTCTCCAGGGCGGGGGCTCCCTTCCCCCGGCCGGGGTTCCGACCGCGCTTGCGCCGCTCTCTCCAGGACGGGCCAACCCCCCCCCCCAACCGAGGCGCACTCCGACTGCGCATGTTCCGCCCTCTCCGGGGCGGGCCCCCCTCCTTCCCTCGCCGAGTCTCCGAATGCGCATGCGCCCCGTATCTCCTCCCCCCCGGCTCCGCATGCGCAGAGCTCCCTCCCTTCCCCCCCCCCCTTCCCAGGCTTCGAATGCGCATGCGCTGCGCCTTTCGGCTGAAGGTATAGCTTTTGTGACTATCTATCGTTCATTCATTCGTATTTATTGAGCGCTTACTGTGTGCAGAGCACTGTACTAAGCGCTTGGGAAGTACAAGTTGGCAACATATAGAGACGGTCACTACCCAACAGCTGGCTCACAGTCTAGAAGGGGGAGACAGACGACAAAACAAAACATTAACAAAATAAAATAGACTAAATATGTACAAATAAAATAGAGTAATAAATCCGTACAAACATATATACATATATACAGGTGCTGTGGGGAGGGGGAGAGGAAGAGGGGGGCTCATTCTGGGACCCCTTCCCATTTCACGGCTGAAAAAACAAGCCCAGGGAAGTTGGCCAAAGAATGGCTCTGTTTTACTGTTCTACTATCCTCTCCCAAGTGCTCAGTACAGCGTTCTGCACACAGTAAGCGCTCAATAAATACGAAAATGCCCGCAGTCGCCCAGTTAGAAGGACCTCGATTCTAATTCCCGCTCTGCCGCTTGTCCGCCCTTTGACCTTGGCCAACTCACTATACTTCTCTGTGCCTCAGTTCCCTCATCTGCAAAATGGGGATTAAGACTGTGAGTCCTATGTGGGACATGGACTGTGTCCAATCCGATCACCTCGTATCTACCCCAACGCCTAGAACAGTGCCTGGCACACGGTATGTACTTAACGAATACCATAACAAAAACACAAGCGGCCTTCCGAATTTAAGGTGACGCTGTTGACTGAAACCAGATGAACGGGCAGCTAAGAAGACCCCTCCTTTCATTCATTCATTCAATTGTATTTATTGAGCGCTTACTGTGTGCAGAGCACTGTACTAAGCGCTTGGGAAGCACAAATTGGCAACATATAGAGACAGTCCCTACCCAACAACAGGCTCCTGACAGTCTCTTCTACACTAGGCATACAACCACTGGACTTCTTTGCTACTACAGCCCTTAGTACAGCACTTAGAGCAGTTCTCTGCGCTTAGAACAGTACTTGGCACATTTAGAAAGTGCTCAACAAGTATCATCATTGTTATTATTATGGTGCTGTGGGCAATTCTTCCTTTGAGGACCTGAAGCTCCTTCACTCATCTCATTCATTCAATAGTATTTATCATCATCATCATCAATTGTATTTATTGAGCGCTTACTATGTGCAGAGCACTGTACTAAGCGCCTGGGAAGTACAAATTGGCAACATATAGAGATAGTCCCTACCCAACAGTGGGCTCACAGTCTAAAAGGGGGAGACAGAGAACAAAACCAAACATACTAACAAAATAAAATAAATAGAATAGATATGTACAAATAAAATAAATAGAGTAAAAAATATGTACAAACATATATACATATATACATTTATGGAGGGCCTAATATGTGCAAAGCACTGAGCTAAGCACTTGGGAGAATACAATATCACAAGAAACTCACTTTCTCTGCCCACAAGGAGCTTAGAGTCTAGAGGGGGAGAGAGACCTTAATAAAAATGAATAAAATGACAGATATGGACATACATGCTGCTGGGTTGCGATGAGAGGGTGAATAAAGGGAGCAAGTCAGGGCGACGCAGAAGGGAGTGGGAGTGGACTCTCCTCAGAGTCATACCTGGATATATGTTTGTACATATATATTACTCTATTTATTTTACTTGTACATATCTATTCTATTTATTTTATTTTGTTAGTATGTTTGGTTTGGTTCTCTGTCTCCCCCTTTTAGACTGTGAGCCCACTGTTGGGTAGGGACTGTCTCTATACGTTGCCAACCTGTACTTCCCAAGCGCTTAGTACAGTGCTCTGCACACAGTAAGTGCTCAATAAATACGATTGATTGATTGATTGAGAGTCATCCTTTCCCTGATGGCCGGCTTCCAGGCCGGTCTGTCCACTGGGCTTGTCACTCGGCAGCCTCCTACTAGCCCACCGGGTCTGAGGCTGGGCTTGCCCGTTCAGTGCCACCTGGCCTGTACCCACCCGGAGAGAGCTTCTGGGGCAGGGGGGAGTTGCTTGGTTGTCCCGCTGCCACCCCATCGCCACAAAGCTGCTGCAGACCCCCTCCTCGAATGCAAGTCAGTCAGTCAGTGGCATTTAGTGAGTGCTGACTGTGTGCAGAGCACTGTACCAAGCGCTTGGGAGAGTACGATATAACAGAGACATTCCCTGCCCACAACAAGCTTGAAGTCCAGAGGGGGGAAAGACACTAATATAAATAAAAGTCCAAAGGAAATAAAGTTGAGGATCGTGTCCTGTTATTTGGTGCTGAGAGGGCAAGCCACGGCTTAGATCTTTAATTAGATACCAAGCAATTAATACAGTGCTTTGCACACCATAAGCGCTCCATAAATGTGATCGAATACCAGTCCTCCAGCCATGAAGAAGGTTGACCGACACTGACGTTTTGTGACCCTCTAATGAGCCTTCAGACCAAAGTCTGAATCTCGATGAATCTTGGGAGATATTTTCTGACAGGGTCCCAGAGGACACACTTGTTTGTTTGTTTTCGGTATTTGTTAAGCACTTACTATGTGCCACGCACTACATTAAACTCTGGGGTACACACAAGCTAGTTGGGTTGGACACAATCCCTGTCCGACGTGGGGCTCATTTTACACATGAGGTAACTGAGGCCCAGAAAATTGAAGTGACTTGCCCAGCAGCCAAGTGGCAGAGTTAGGATTAGAACCCAGGTGTTCTAACTCCCAGGCTTGCGCTGTACCCACTAGGCCACACTGCTACTTCAGCGTGGCTTCTGCTTTCTCTGCTTGTAGGCAGAAGAAGAGGAGATGTGGGAGTGCAGAACTAGAGGAAAGAGCCTGGGAGGTAGAAGAACTGGGGTCTAATCCCAGCTCCACCATTAGAGAAGCAGCGAGGCTCAGTGGAAAGAGCCCGGGCTTTGGAGTCAGAGGTCATGGTTTCAAATCCCGGCTCCTCAAATTGTCAGCTGTGTGACTTTGGGCAAGTTCTCTGTGCCTCAGTTACCTCATCTGTAAAATGGGGATTAAGACAGTGAGCCCCCCGTGGGACAACCTGATCATCTTGCAACCTCCCCAGCGCTCAGAACAGTGCTTTGCACATAGTAAGCACTAAACAAATACCATTATTATTATTATTATTATTATTATTATTATTATTATTATTATTATTATTATTATTATTTAAGACTGTCCCATGATGATGATAATGGTATTTGTTAAGCGCTTAAACATTGTCGAACACTGTGCTAAGCACTGGGGTAGTTACAAGGTAATCAGGTTGCCCCACGTGGGGCTCACAGTCTTCATCCCCATTTGACAGATGAGGGAACAGAGGCCCAGAGAAATGAAGTAGCTTGCCCAAGGTCACACAGCAGACAGGTGGTGGAGGCAGGATGCGAAACCACCTCCTCTGACACCCAAGCCCGGCCATTTCCACTAAGCCACGCTGCTTCGCTACGTGGGAAATGGACTGCGTCCAACCCAATTTGCATTCATTTAACCCAGAGCTCAGTACAGTGCCCGGCACATAGTAAGCACCTAGCAAATACCGCAATTACTAAGATTATTATTCCACCCAGCAGCATGAGGAACCAGGTAAGATGTGTTTTCCCCTCGCCTTCACACCCCCTCAGTCCCCGCCAGATTCAGACTCACCGAAGCCGTACAACATCGAAGACAGCGACTGCAGATTCTGAACGTTCAGTCTCTGTCATCGTCCCCGCTTGCTCATTTGTGACTGTGAAGGGAAAGGCTCTGTGAGGTAACCGGGCCTCAGTGGTCCCCTGATGACCTCAGGGTCCCCTCAGAGAAGGCATCCACTGTTGCGGAGAGGGGGACCCCAGGGAGGACCAGCCCTGGGCTCGGCCCGAAAGAACTCGTTACCCTGGAGACCCTGGACACCATCGGTGACATCATCCCCGAGGTTCAGCAGGGTTCAAACTGGGCCACTAATAATAACTCCTGCTTCCACTTCCCCCCCGCCACGGCTTAAGCGACCATCCTTGAGGAGCCCATCACTCCCCACTTCCCGGTTCGGACCTGAATGATTTTCCCCCCTCCCCAGGGAAAAAGGCCCTTGTTATCACCAGGTTACTTTAACGACAATCTCATTCGCACCTAGTCAGCTCTCCCATGCTATTTGGATGTTCCCTCCTCTCCCCAGGCATCTCCGCTCCCTGACCCCCCTTAACAGTTCCACCCTACTCCAGAGCTGCCATCCATAGGACTCCATCCTCCTCCACCTCCGAGACAGGTTTGCCAAGAGCCCCGGGATTCTGCTTGCCATTAACCTCTCTGACCTTATTTGACTGCCCTACGGACAATTCATAGTCGCTTCTCCATGTTAATTGTTAACTGCTCTCTGCGATGTCATCATCTGCTTATTTTATTATTCCCATCGAATGTCAATTGCTAACGTCTCTCGATGATGTCATCACCTGCTTAATTTACTGCCATTGTATGTTAATTGTTAACTGCTATCTGCGATGTCATCATCTGCTTATTTTTTGCCATCACATAGTAGTTATTATCTGTTCTCTGTGACATCATCATCTGCCTATTTTATTATTGCCATAGCATGTTAATTGTTAACTACCCTCTGTGATGTCATCACCTACTTAAATCTTTGCTACTGTGTTATTGCTTCTGCATTTCAATTGTTAACCTCCCTCTGTGCTGTCATTTACCTTGCTGACCTCACCATGAACTATCAGTTCCCTTCTTCTCAACTGCCATTCCCATTCCTCAACTTCCCCTTCTGCTCTCCCACCCAGCTTTTTCCCCTCCCTTTCCCTCCCGATCACCGCTACCCCTCCCCCCACCCAGGATCTCTCTGTACCAGCGCCAACCCTCAACTCCTCCCTCCCAGCCCCCTCCCTCCCCTCCTCTCCGGCCCACCCCGTCCCAGTTCTCCTTTCCCATCGCCACCCCTCTTCCACTCTCCCCGCCTAGACCCCCGCCAACTCATCCCAATCCAAACCCTCCCCACCTCTCGCACACTTCCCCCTCCCTCCCCTCCCTCCACGGCTGCTGCCAAGTGTGGCCTCTGGAACCCCCGCTTCGTTATAGGTAAGCTGTCTTTCATCCTGCACCTATTCCTTTCCAGGTCTCTACTCCTCCTTGCCCTAACTGATACATGGTTGCCTCCGGACGACACGGTCTCTTCTGCTGCTCTCTCCAGTGGAGGCCCCTTCTTCTCCCACTAACCCAGACTCACCGGAAAAAGAGGAGGTGTCTGTTTCCTTCTCGCCCCCCAATGATGCTTTCGCACTATCCCTCCTCCCCCTTCCCTTTCCTTCCCTCCCTTGGAGCCCACGTTATTTGCCTCTACCACCCCGTCCAGATTCTTGTAGCTGTCATCTACCGCCCCCACCCGGCCCCACCTTCAACTTCTTTAACGATTCTGACCCCTTCTTCACCTTCCTTCTCTCTTTTTCCGTACCCACGCTGATCCTCGGAGACTTCAACATCCACATGGGTATGACTGGTGACTCCTCTGCCGCCCGCCTTCTATCTCTCCTTGACGCTGCCAACCTCTTGCTCCACCCCACCTCTACCACTCACCAACTTGGTCACATCCTTGACCTCATCATCTCCTACCGCTGCACTATCTCCACCCTCACCAACTCTGAAATCCCTCTCTCTGATCATAACCTTCTCACCTGCCTCCTCACTCACACTCCTCTCCCCTGTAAATCTATATCACTACCTCACAGAGACCTCCGCTCTCTCGACCCCATTCATCTGTCTAAGCGCCTCACACTCCACCTCGCCTCCCTTTCCTCTCTACCCAATCTTGGTGATCAGATTACTACTCTCAACTATACTCTCTCTACTCAGCGCGACTCCCTCGCTCCCCTTTCCCTTCGTCGATCTCGTACCACTCACCTACAGCCTTGAATCACTGCCACTCTCCGCCTCCTTCGCTCTTATGCTTGAGCTGCTGAACGCTGCTGGCGAAAGTCTAAACACCATGCCAACCTCGTTCACTTCAGGATTATCCTTTCCTGCCTTAACTCTGCCCTCTCCTCTGCCAGACAAAACTATTTCTCCTCCCTTATTGACACCCATGCCCATCATCCCCGTCAGCTCTTCCGTTCATTTAACTCCCTTCTCGGGCCCCCTGTTCCTCCCCCTCCTCCTTCCCTCACCCTCAATGATCTGGCCTCCTACTTCATTAATGAATGTAAATCCATCAGGTCTGTGCTCCCCAAAGGCACTCCTCCCCCTTCTCCAAAGCCCCGGCACTCAACCTTCTTCGCTACTCTCCCATCCTTCCCAGCAGTATCCTCAGATGAGATCTCCTCCCTCCTCTCAAGTGCTACTTCGACCACCTGTGCTTCTGACCCCATTCCCTCTCACCTTATGAGATCTCTCACTCCGTCCCTCCTTCCGTCCTTTACGTCCATCTTCAACCGCTCACTCTCCACTGGCTCCTTCCCCTCTGCCTTCAAACATGCCCACGTCTTCCCATCCAAAACACCCTCTCTTGATCCCACCTCACTTTCTAGGTATCACCCTATCTTTCTCCTACCATTCCTCTTCAAAGTCCTTGAACGAATAATCTACATACTCTGCCTCGACAACTCTCGCCTCGATCACCTACAATTTGTCTTCCGTCTCCTACATTCCATGGAACCTGCCCTCGCAAAGGTCACCAATGACTTCCTGCTTGCCAGATCCAACGGCTCTTACTCTATTCTAATCCTCCACGACCTCTCAGCCGCCTTTGACACTGTGGACCACCACATTCTCCTCAACATGCTATCCACCCTTGGCTTTACAGACTCTGTCCTTTCCTGTTTCTCCTCTTATCTCTCCGGCCGTTCATTCTCCATCGCTTTTGCGGGCTCCTGCTCCCCCTCCCATCCCCCTAGTGTAGGGGTTCCTCAAGGGTCAGTTCTCGGCCCCCTTCTGTTCTCTATCTACAGTCACCCCCTTGGTGAACTCATTCGCTCCCATGGTTTCAGCTATCATCCCTACGCTGATGACACCCAAATCTACATCTCTGCCCCTGCTCTCTCTCCCTCCCTTCAGGCACGTGTCTCCTCCTGTCTTCAGGACATCTCCAGCTGGATGTCTGTCCACCATCCAAAACCCAATATGTCCTTATCTTCCCTCCCAAACCCTGCTTTCTCCATGACTTTCCCGTTATGGTAGACGGCCCTACAATCCTTCCGGTCTCACAAGCCCGCAACCTTGGTGTCATCCTCGACTCCGTTCTCTTTTTCATCCCTCAGATCCAATCTGTCATCAAAACCTGCCGGTCTTACCTCCGCAACATCTCCAATATCCGCCATTTCCTCTCCACCCAAACCACTACCTTGCTGGTTCAATCTCTCATCTTTTTCCGACTGGATTGCTGCATCAGCCTCCTCTCTCAACTCCCATCCTATGTCTCTCCCCATTTCAGTCTATACTTCACGTTGCTGCAAGGATCATCTTTGTGCAGAAACGCTCTGGGCATGTTACCTCCCTTCTCAAAAATCTCCAGTGGCTGTCTGTCAATCTATTCATCAAGCAAAAGCTCCTAACTCTCGGCTTCAAGGTCTCGCCTCTTCCTACCTCAACTCCCTTCTTTGCTTCTACAGCCCAGCCCGCACTCTCCGCTCCTCTCTCCCTAACCTTCTCACTTTACCTCGTTCTCGCCTGTCCCGCCATCGACCCCCGGCCCATGTCTTTCCCCCGGCCTGGAATACCCTCCCTCCACACATCTGCCAAGCTAGCTCTTTTCCTCCCTTCAAAGCCCTACTGAAAGCTCGCCTCCTCCAAGAGGCTTTCCCGTACTGGGCCCCCTTTTTCCTCTCGTCCTCCCCATCCCCCCACCCTACTTCCTTCCCCTCCCCACAGCACCTGTATATATGCTTGTACAGATTTATTACTCTATTTATTTTGCTTGTGCATATTTACTATTCTATTTATTTTGTTAATGATGTGCATTTAGCTTTAATTCTATTTATTCTGACGACTTGACACCTGTCCACATTTTGTTTCGTGTGTGTCTCCCCCTTCTAAACTGTGAGCCCGTTGCTGGGTAGGGACCGTGTCTATATGTCGCCAACGTGTACTTCCCAAGCGCTTAGTACAGTGTTCTGCACAAAGTAAGCGCTCAATAAGTACGATTGAATGAATGAATACCACCATCATCATCATTAGTATTATTATTATTACAGAGAAGCAGCATGACTCAGTGGAAAGAGCATGGTCTTGGGAGTCAGAGGTCATGGGTTCTAATCCCGACTCTGCCGTTTGTCAGCTGTGTGACTCTGGGCAAGACAATTAACTTATCCGTGCCTAAGTTTCCTCCTATGTAAAATGGGGATGAAGAATGTGAGCCCCATGTGGGACAACTTGATCACCTTGTATCCACCTCAGCGCTTAGAACAGCGTTTCGCACTTAATAAGTTCTTAACAAATGCCCTCAATATTATTCTTAATTTTCTACTCAACCCCATAACACTTATGTACATATCCTTACTGATGTCTGTCTCTCCTCTAGACTGTAAGCTCGTTGTGGGCATAGAATGGGTCTGCCACCTCTGTTCTACTGTACTGTCCCAAGTGCTTAATACAGTGCTCTGGATACTGTAAGCGCTCAATAAATACCATTAATTGACTGATTAATGTCTGTCTCCGCCTCTCGACTGTAAATTCATCATGAGCAGGGTACGTGTCTACCACCTCAGTTATTTCATACTCTCCCAAGAGCTTAGGATAGTGCCCTGCACCCAGTAAAACAAACAGTGTGGCTAAGTGGACAGAGCATGGACCTGGAAATCAGAAAGTCCTGGGTTCTTATCCCAGCTCTGCAACATGTTTGCTGTGTGACCTTGGGCAAGTCAATAAACTTTCCTAGGCCTCAGTTTCCTCAATTGTATAAGGGGGATTAAGAATTTGGGCCCCATCTGGGACAGGGACTGTATCTAAACTGATTAATTTGTTTCTACCCCAGCGCTTAGAACAGTGCTTGGCAAATAGTAAGCACTTCACAAACATCCTAATAATAGTAATTATATTATATAATTGTCATTATTATTATTATTGAACACTATTGATTAAAGTCTGCCTGCCCTTCTATACTGTAAGGTAATTGAGGGCAGGGAACACCAACTCTGCTATATTGTACTCTCCAAGTGCTGGGTACAGTGCTGTGTACACACTAAATGGTGAATAAATGTGATTGATAAATTGATGGATATTCGGTGTCACCCTGCTGACGAGAACTGATGTCTTTATCCCCATGAGGCAGGTCCAAATCAACCTTTACCAAGATGGGGAGGGGGAGATCCTAATGCAGACAGAAGTGGGGTGATGATGATGATGGCATTTGTTAAATGCTTAATATTTAGAACAGTGCTTTGCACATAGTTAGCGCTTAATAAATACCATTATTATTATCATTATTATTTCTCAAGCAGTGTTCTACGCAATGAGGGAGATACAAGCTAATCAGGTTGGACCCGGTCCATGTCCCACATGGATCTCACAGTCTTAATCCGCATTTTCGATATGAGGTAAATGAGGCCCAGAGAAGTGAAGTGACTTGGACAAGATCACATAGTAGATAAGTGGCAGATCTAGGATTAGAACCCAGGTCCTTTGGAAGCCCGGGCCCGTGCTCTATCCACTAGGCCATGCTGCTTCCCAGGAGTGGAAGCTACCACGTAGGGTAGGGTAGGGCAGGCTACCACGTCAAGCCCCATCAGGAATACAGAAGCCGCCTTGGCCACACTTATAACCACCTGAGCCCCGAGGCACGAGGGACAAGACCCCTTCATCATCAGTTCGATGCCACCCCGTCTGGGACGTCGGGTCGCCCTATTCTGGTGAAATGAGGTGTACAGACACGGATCCGTCAGGGGATTCTATGAGGGACCCATGTTGGAAACTGGAGATTCTGTCTTCCAGAATCTTCTCATCCTCCATTCCCTGGAAATCATCAGGAAGGGACTGACGACTGAGAATGTGATGGACAACATCAGGTGACAGTTTACAAGCAAAGCTTACTTCTGTTTCACATTCATTAAAAAGCTCAGCATGATGGACTGTCGACCCTGGTGGAGATGAAGAGGGTGACCAGGGCCATGACCCTTTTGACCGCTCTGACCGCAGGCAGCATCCCAAGGGATGGTCCGGGTGCATGGAGGTGTCGGAACTGCCGGCCGTGCCTAAGCAGGACTCAGACCGTGTAGCCACTTGCCACGCTTATGAGCCTCACGAAGAACAGATCCTAGAGTGAGATCAGGGCTGATATGACCATGAGTCTTTGTGCACCAATATAGACTGGTGTACAATATTTGAGATCCAGCGATAGTGAAGTAGTGCTGCTGTTCTGGGAACCTCTCACGCCCATTGGCACACTAATGTAAACCAACAGATTGAGGACCCAGGACAGGAGGAAGAAGGGGACGACACACTTGGGGAATCTGGCCTCGATACGGGCCCACCGGGGGATTCTGGGGCTGATGGTGACAGCCTGGAAGGCGCTCAGGAGGCAGGTGCTGCAGATGGTAAGTCCCTGGGCCACTCGGTACAGATACAGAAGGGTTTTACAGCTTACATTGCCCAGGAAAATTCTTCATCCTCAATCTGTAAGTGTGTCCGGGATGCCCCTGGTGAGAGAAATATTGTGGTGTTCGCTAATGCCAGGTGGACGAGGATCAACTCTGAGGATCTCAGCCAGGGGCTGCTGGAGGCCAGGTGGATGTGGATGTAAAACAGAAGGAGAAATAAATTTCCTGAGACCCCAGTGCTCATCTGCAATAACATCACAATCCCCTGCCCCATAAAAAATTCCATGCCACTCATCCTCGTGAATTTCCAGCTAGACCTTGAAGAAGCCTGCGGAGCAAAATGAGAGGGAGACAGACAGAGAGAGAGAGAGAGAGAGAGAGAGAGAGAGAGAGAGAGAGAAAGAGGTTGAGAAACAGTGAAGAAGGGGAGAGAGATAAAGAAAGCAAGTGTGGGAAAGAGAGAGGAAGGGAAGAGAGATGAAGAGAGCCAGAGTAAGAAAGAGTGAAGAAGAGGAGAAGAAGAGCAAGGGTGAGACAGAGTGAAGAAGGGGAGAGAGAGAGAAAGAACAAGGGTGAGAAAGAATGAGGAAGGGGAGTTTAAGAAAGAGAGCAAAGGTGAGAAATAGTGAGGAAGGGGACAGAGAGGGAGAGAGGGATAGAGCAAAGGTGAGAGGGAGGAAGGTGAGGGAGAGAATGATTTAGGATACTGAGGAAGCGGAGAGAGAAAGAGTAAAGGCGAGAAAGAATGAGGAAGGAGAGAGAGACGAAGAGAAAAAGAGTGAAGACGGGTAGGGATAAAAAGATCAAGGGTGAGAAAGGACGAGGAAGGGGAGAAAGAAAGGAGAGAGCAAGGGTAAGAGTGAGGAAAGGGAGAGAGAGAAAGAGATAGAATGAAGAAGGGGAGAAAGAAAGAGAACAAGGGTTAAAAGAGTGAGGAAGGGTAGAGAGAGGAAGAGAACAAGGAAGAGCAAGAGTGAGGAAGGGGAGATAGAGGTTCAGAGTAAGGGTGAGAGTGAGAAATCAGAGAGAGAGAATGAGCGAAGAATGAGGAAGAAGAGAGAGAGACCAAGGGCGAGAAAGAGTGAGGAAGGGGAGGCAGAGAAAGAGAATGAGCAAGAAGGAGTGAGGAAGGGGAGAAAAAGATAGCAAGCGTGAGAAAGGGGAGAAAAAGAAAGCAAGGGTGAGAAAGAGTGAGGAAGGGGAGAGAGAGATAGAGAACAAGGAACAAGGAAGCGGAGAGAAAGAGAACAAATGTGAGCAAGAATGAGGAAGGGGAGAGAGATAGAGAACAAGGAACAAGGAAGGGTAGAGATAGAGAACAAGGGTGAGAACGAATGAGAAAGGGGAGTAAGAGAAAATGAGCAAGGTTGAGAAAGAGTGAGGAAGAGGAGAGAAAGGGTTAATGTGGACATTCTCTCTTGCCTCAGTTACCTCATCTGTTAAGTGGGGATTAAGACTGTGAGCTCTATGTGGGACAGGGAGTGTCTCCAACTTGATTAGCTTGTATCTATACCAGCGCTTCGTACAGTGCCGGACACATAGTAAGTGCTTAACAAAAACCACAAAAAGTATAGTAGCATGGCTTCCTTGGCATTTAGAAATGAAGAACAGAATTGACAACATAGCTAAATTTACACCGGGTTTCACCTTTATGATACATCAGTTTGGATCTTTTGTAGCAATAGCCTCCTTTTAGGCACTAGGTCTGAAGGCACAGGAATAATGAGGGTGACATCGCGGGGAAGTAATTGGAAAAGTAATTTTCAGAAGCATAACGGGGTGAGGGAAACGGGGGCAGAAAGTTTAAAGAGGTTTGGGGAGTGGAATGGAGGAGTCTAGGGCATGTTAGGGGAAGTTACCTGACGACCGTGGCAGGAAATGTCACTGTTTATTGTGGTATTGTACTTTCCCAAGTGCTTAGTAAAGTGCCCTGCAGACAGTAAGTGCTCAATAAATATGATTGAATGAATGAGTGAATGAATGACTGGGGTGAGTTAGCAGGAAGGGATGAGATCTCCATTTTACTTGCAGTGACGTTGAAGTCCACACCCTTTTCTTTTTTGTAATGGCATTTGTTAAACACTTTCTACGTGCCAGGCACTGTGTGAAGTGCGGGAAAGAGTCCCTGTCTCACGTGGGGATCAGAGTCCAAGTAGTCAAGGAAGGCTCCCTTAAACACATTCATCTCATAGTCACCTGCCTCATCTTCAAACTGAAGGAAAGGTCCAAACCCATCCTGATGGAACATAACCCTTATTCCTAGATTGACCCTGCCAACCTCCCATGAATTACTGTAGCATTCGTCTTTCAGCCGCCTTCAAAAGCAGCATGGCCTAGTGGATAGAGCATGGGCCTGGGAGTCAGAAGGACCTGCGTTCTAGTCCTGGCTCCTGGCTCCTGTCTGCTGTGTGACTTTGAGCAAGTCACTTAACTTCCCTGGGCCTCAATTTCCTCATCTAGAAAATGGGGATAAATAAGAGATGGTATTTGTTAAACACTTAATATTTCTCAAGCACTGTTCTAAGCACTGGCGTAGATATGAGGTAATCAGGTTGGACCTGTGAACCCTTTGTGGGATAGGGACTGTGTCCAGTGTGACTAACTTGTGTTTACCCCAGAACATGGAACAGTGCTTGGCACATAGTAAATGCTTCACCAGTGCCATCATCATAATGGTTATTATTAATGTCTGCCAGTCTGTTTCCCACATTTCATTGTAAGCTCCCTGATGGTCATGTTTTCTGCTTTTCATCCACTCCTCAAACACTTAGTCCGGTGCTCTGCAAACAGGGATTCACTTACTAATCCACTGTTGATCGGTCGATTCAATGGTCTCTGTCCTATTTACTAATAATAATGGTAAAGATAATGATAATAACAATAATTGCGATATTTGGTAAGTGCTTACTATGTGCCAGGCACTGCTCTAACCGCTGGAGTGGATCTGAGCAAATCGGGTTGGACACAGTCCATGTCCCACATGGGGATCACCTTCTTAATCCCCAGTTTACAAATGAGGTCACTGAGGCATAGAGAATCAATCAATCAATCAATCGTATTTATTGAGCGCTTACTATGTGCACAGCACTGTACTAAGCGCTTGGGAAGTACAAATTGGCAACACATAGAGACAGTCCCTACCCAACAGTGGGCTCACAGTCTAAAAGGGGGAGACAGAGAACAGAATCGAACATACCAACAAAATAAAATAAATAGGATAGAAATGTGCAAGTAAAATAAATAAATAAATAAATAAATGGAGTAATAAATATGTACAACCATATATACATATATACAGGTGCTGTGGGGAAGGGAAGGAGGTAAGATGGGGGGATGGAGAGGGGGACGAGGGGGAGAGGAAGGAAGGGGCTCAGTCTGGGAAGGCCTCCTGGAGGAGGGAAGTGATTGTCCAGGTCACACAACAGACACATGATGGAGCCAGGATTAGGACCCATATCCTTCTGACTCCCGGGCCCATGTTCTATCCACTAGGCAACACTGCTTTTTATGTCTACCAGGGGGACTCGTCTGAGGTTGCATCTCTCCTAGGATGCTGCCACAGATGTCAGCTTATTTCTTTATGGCATTTATAATGCACTTACTATTTACAAAGCACTGTTCTAAACACTTTTGTTGATAAACTTAATCAAGCTCAACACAGTCCCTGTTCCACATGGGTCGCACCATCTAAGTAGGAGGGAGAACAGGTTTTGACTCCCACTTTACAGATGAAGGACCTGAAGCATAGAGAGGTGATTTGACTTGCCCAAGGTCCCACAGCAGTCAGTCAATCATTTTTATTGAGCGCTTACTGTGTGCAGAGCACTATATTACGTGCTTTTGGAGTATAATATAACAATATAACAGACACATGCCATGCCTACCATAAGCTAATGGTCTAGAGGGGAAGACAGACATAAATATAAATAAATAAAATTACAATGAATGAACTGGGATTAGAACCCAGGTCCTCTGACTCCCAGGCCCCTGCTCTTCTATTTCCCTGAGGCCTCAGTTAACCTCATCTATAAAATGAGGATTAAATCACCCTTTCTCCTACTTAGACTGTGAGTCCCATGTGGGACAGAGATTTGTGCCCTACCACAGTGCTTAGAACGGTACTTGGCATTTTAAATACCATTTAAAAATAAACTCGAAAACTGACTCTCCCAACAACGCAGATATGATGTTATCCCCTCTAATTCAAAGGGGCCCCTTCCCCAGATGTCTTGGGGATGGAAGAAGTGAGAATCGTGTCAGAGGGCTGGTTCATAAATGGCCACCGAGGGCTCCCACTATGCTGCTCCCATGTCCCCATTCAAAAGTAATTTGCGATCCAGAAATTATTTGATGGAGAGGCTACTCACCCACCTCCATCGCTCCCACTGGCCGCAAGGACAGGAGACAGTCAGGCAGACTCTAGCAGGAATGGGCCGAGGTGGCATTTATCAGCTGCTTTTTTCATGCCTCCCCTCCCTCAGGGGCAGATTAGCACGTGCGTGAATGAGTGGATGACTTGAGTATTAATCCACTCGTACACTCCTTTGGGGAAACCTCTGGACGTGACTGCTCTCTCCTTCCCCATAATCTCTCCCGAGCTGGGGCAAGATGAGCTCAGAGTCTCCTCCTTTTAGACCCAGAGAGACGCTCCTGAAGGGACGCGGAAACATCAGGGCTTTTTCATTCATTTATTCATTCATTCATTCATTCATTCATTTTTTTTGTTCAATCATATTTGCTGAGCACTTACTGTGTGCAGAGCAGTGTACGAAGCGCTTGGGAGAGTATGATATAGCAATAAACAGATAGTTTTCCTGACCACAGTGGGCTTACAGTCTCGAGGGGGAGATAGACATTACTATACATAAATTACAGGTATGTACATAACTGCTGTGGGCCTGTGTGCTGTGGGGGGATGAATAAAGGGAATAAGTCAGGATGACACACAAGGGAATGAGAGAAAAACAAGGAAGAGTTTAGTTAGGGAAGACCTCTTGGAGGAGATGTGCCTTCAATAAGGTTTTGAAGGGGGGGAGAGTCATTATCTGTCAGATATGAGGAGGGAGGATGTTCCAAGCCTGAGGCAGGTTGTGGGCTATAGGTCGGTGGTGAGATGGATGAGATCGAGGCACAGTGAGAATGTTAGCACTAGAAGAGCGAAGTGTGTGGGCTGGGTTGTAGTAGGAGACTAGCGCGGTGAGGTAGCAGAGGGTGCCAGTAATAATAATGACGGCATTTGTTAAGAGCTTACTTTGTGCAAAGCACTGTTCTAAGCGCTGAGCACTGTTCTAAGCGTTGTTCAAGCCTGTGTCTCTGGGCCGTGCCTGAACTTTCAGACCCATCTCACG
This sequence comes from Tachyglossus aculeatus, assembly GCF_015852505.1. Lineage (NCBI taxonomy): Eukaryota > Metazoa > Chordata > Mammalia > Monotremata > Tachyglossidae > Tachyglossus > Tachyglossus aculeatus. Next base: position 56,113 of record NW_024044921.1, on the reverse strand, counting down.
AAAAGACACAACAAACGTTGGCCCATTGCCACTACCCTTTTGACATGTCTTGTCTTCATCACCCTGGTCCAGGAGAGGGAGGAGAAGATGAGGGGGAGAAGATCGGTGTGTAGATTTCTCATACCCCACAGCCACCCTATAATCTGGCAGAGGTCTAGGAGACGGGGCTTCTGGTTGCTGGAGAAGAAACGTAGCCTTGTGGGAAGAGCACGGGCCTAGAAACCAGAGGACCTGGACTCTAATCCCGACGTTTTCAATTGCTTGCTGTGTGATCTTGGGCAATTTCCTTAACTTCTCTGTGCCATAGTTCTCCTGTCCTCCCTTCTACGTATACTGTGAGGCCCACGCAGGACAGGGACCACGTCCAACCTAATCAGTGTGTACCTACCCCAGCGCCTCCTGGGCAGGGCACTGTACTGAGCGGTTGAGGGCATCCAAGCCAAGGGCCTGCTGAAGGACAGGCTGCGCGCTCCGCTCCGCGCTCCCCGCTCCGGGCTTTGGGCTCCGGGTTTGGGGCTCCGGCTCTAACTCCTGTTCCCGGCCCCCTGCCCCCCAGACACCTGAAACGTCCGCCAACACAGCCCCGAGATGCACTTCCCGTGCTGCTCTATGACGCCGGAGGTTTCGTCGTCGTCTCGGTGGTCGGGCCACCTTCCGGCCCCGCCCCTCTATTTGCCCCGCCCTTTTCACCATTCATTCGTTCATTTATTCGTTCGTTCACGCATTCATTCATTCGTTTGTTCAAGCGGTCATTCATTCTTTCGTTCATTCATTCATTAGTTCATTCATCCATTCGCTCGTAAATGCATTAATGCATTCATTCATTCGTTCTCTCGCTCATTCATTCATTCATTCGCTCGGAAAGGCATTCATTCATTCATTCATTCATTCGTTCATTCGTTCGTTCATGCCTGCATTCATTCTTTCATTCGTTCGTTCGTTCGTTCATGCATGCATTCATTCATTCATTCGTTCGTTCGTGCATTCATTCATTCATTCGTTCGTTCATTCTTTCATACATTCATTCCTTCATTCATTCGTTCGTTCGTTCATGCTTTCATTCATTCGTTCATTTGTTCATTCATTCGTTCATTCGTTCATGCATTCATTCCTTCATTCATTCTTTCTTTCGTTCATGCATTCATTCATTCATTCGTTCGTTCATTCATTTTTTCGTTCATTCGTTCGTTCGTTCATTCATTTTTTCATTCATGCGTTCGTTCATTCGTTCATGCATTCATTCATTCATTCGTTCGTTCCTTCATTCGTTCATGCATTCTTTCCTTCATTCGTTCATTCATTCATAGATTAATTCGTTCATTCGTTCGTTCGTTCGTTCGTTCATTCGTTCATTCATTCATTCGAGAAGCAGCGTGGCTCAGTGGAAAGAGCCCGGGCTTGGGAGTCAGAAGGTCATGCGTCCTAATCCCGCCTCTGCCAATGGGACACCCTGATCACCTTGTATACCCCCAGCGCTTAGAACAGTGCTTTACACATAGTAAGCGCTTAGCAAATACCACCATTATTATTATTATTATTATTATTATTATTATTATTATTACTGTCAACTGTGTGACTTTGGGCTAGTCACTTCCCTGGGCCTTAGTTCCCTCACCTGTAAAATGGGGATGAAGACTGTGAGCCCCCCGTGGGACAACCTGATCACCTTGTAACCTCCCCTGCGCTTAGAACAGTGCTTTGCACATAGTACGTGCTTAATAAATGCCATCATCATCATCATCTTTCAATCAATCGTATTGATTGAGCTACTACTGTGTGTAGAGCATTGGACTACGCGCTTGGAAAGTACAATTCAGCCACAGATAGAGACAATCCCTACCGAACAGTGGGCTCACAGTCTACAAGGGGGAGACAGACAACAAAACAAGTAGACAGGCATCAATAACATTAGAATAGATAAATAATAATAATTACAGGATTTGTTAAGCGCTTACTATGTGCCGAGAATTGTTCTAAGTGCTGGGGTAAACACAAGGTAATCAGGTTGTTCCCTTGCTCTGCTGTTTAATAGAACCTCTGGGCTTCTGGGCACCAAGCTCAGATCGACTGCCCCAAACCCGCATCGCCATCCTCCTCGAATCTGGGCCACAGAAGGACCGATTCCATTGTTTCGTACAGTGGGACTAATTAAAGTCTGATTTCCCCATCCCATCCTTCGGGACTTCCTTTCGTCCCAGGTTTCCCAGAACCCTGAACTCTAGAAAAGCAAAGGACACGCTCCTCGTCCCCTCGATAAAAACTTGGCACTTATTACCCAACATCCCCATCTCCCAGTCTCTCAACTCCGATCCAAGCCAATCGCACAGCTCTCCCACCTGTTCCAGCATCGTGGGAGACTGGAAGGAAGTCGGTCTTCGTTCCCGTGGATTTCCGTTCCCCCTCAACTGAAGGTCATAAATCTCTCTTCCAGTTTCCATATCCCTGATCCCCATTTCTACAGATAAGGACGCTGAGTGAACAGGAGAGGAGGATATCTGTTGTGAATTACGGATCTCGGTGCCCAATGAGGTCACGGGGGAATAAGGGGAGCATTCAGGAAACCCAGTTCGACGATTCTCCCGTGCGTCCTCGCAGTCCGTGCTGTGAGGTAAGCTCTCTCTGTTCTGCTCTTCTTCTTGGGCCTCGAGTGAGGAGGCAAAACGACCCTTTCTGCCCACTCGTCCTGAGGTGCCAGCGAGAGCCTTTCAGATCCAAAGATGAAGGATTAAACAGACGTCGCACTACGAAATGTGCCGTGACCCAATCCCGTCCTCCACCTGTCCTTCTCGCTACTCTTTCTCTGACAATGGGAACAGTCTACTTAGAGGGAGCATATTCATTTATTCATTGAATCGTATTTATTGGGGACATACTGTGAGCAAAGCACTGTACTAAGTGCTGGGGAGAGTTCAATATAACAACAAGCAGACACATTCCCTGCCTACAATGAGCTTACAGTCTAGAGGGTGATAATACATTTCCTGCCCCCCATCTCAATGAATCATTCAATCAGTGGTATTTATTGAACGCTTATTGAGGGCGGAGCACTGTGCTATGAGCTTGGGAGCATACAGTAGAGCAGAGGAGGTAGACAAGTTCCCTGCCTACATGAGTTTACAGTCTAGAGGGGGAGATGGACATTGTTATAAGTAAACGAATTACGGATATGGACAAAAGTGCCGTGGGGCTGAGGGAGGGGTGAATAAAGGACGCAAATCCAAGTGCAGGGGTGAAGTAGAGGCGGTGGGAGAAGATGAAATGAGGGCTTAGTCGGGGAATAATCCTTCAATATGGCTTCGAAAGTAGGGAGAGTGGTCGGCTTTCAGACGTGAGGAAGGTGGGCGTTCCACGCCAGCAGCAGGAAATGGGTGGGAGGTCAGAGACGAGATAGACCAGACGGAGACCTCAAAGAATAATTTCAACCATGCCTCTATCATCTTATCAGCCACTTAGCACTAGTTTGTAGTGCATTTCTTCTTCATGAGAAGCAGCGTGGAAAGAGCTCGGGCTTGGGAGTCAGAGGTCATGGGTTCAAATACCGGCTCTGCCAACTGTCAGCTGTGTGACTTTCAGCAAGCCACTTAATTTATCTGGGCCTCAGTTTCCTCAGCCGTAAAATGGGGATTAAAGCTGTAAGCCCCCTGTGGGACAACTTGATTACCTTGTAACCTCCCCAGAGCTTAGAACAGTGCTTTGCACATAGTAAGAACTTAACAAATGCCATAATCATTATTATTATTCATTACTAATTTTTAGATGAGTTTTACATATGCATTGATTCCTATTCTTAATGGGCAAATTCAGGTTCTGTCTGTGTCATTCACTGTCTTACGAATTCTCAAGGATAGGAGTCCCTTCTGTTGCTGCCAGATTCCTCTGGTTGTGAAAAATACCTAACAACAACAACAACAACTACAATAATAATAATAATAATAATAATAATAATAATAATAATAATGACATTTATTAAGCGCTTACTATGTGCAAAGCACTGTTCTAAGCGCTGGGGAGGTTACGAGATGATCAGGTTGTCCCACGGGGGGCTCACATTCTTAATCCCCATTTTACGGATGAGGCATCTGAGGCACATAGAAGTTAAGTGACCTGCCCAAAGTCACACAGCTGACAATTAGCAGAGCCAGGATTTGAACCATGACCTTTGACTCCAAAGCCTGTGCCCTTTCCACTGAGCCACGCTGATTCATAACCCATTTCCTCTTGGGAAACCCAGCAACAATTTGTCCAAGTCTCATTGGACATTACTCCAGCGTTTAGAACAGTTCTTGGCACATAGTAAGCACTTAGCAAATGGCATTATTATTATTATTATTATTGTATTTGTTAAGCGTTTACTATGAGTCCAGAACTGTTTTAAACGCAGGGGGAGATACACGTTAATCAGGTTAGACCCAATCCCTGACCCTTATGGGGGCTCACAGTCTTAATCCCCATTTTACAGATTAAAATCTAAAGAAGTCTAGGAAGCAGTGTGGTTTAGCGGAAAGAGCCCGGGCTCGGGAGTCTGAGGTCTTCGGTTCTGATCCCCGCTCAGCCAGTTATCAACTGTGCGACTTTGGGCAAGTCACTTCACTTCTCTGGGCCTCAGTTACCTCATCTGGAGAATGGGGATGAAGTCTGTGAGCCCCATGTGAGACACCCTGATTACCTCCTATCTATTCCGGTGCCTAGAACAGTGCTCGGCACATAGTAAGTGCTTAATACAAACCATCATAATAATTATTATTACAGATGAGGCAACTGAGGCATAAAGGAAGTGAAGTGATTTGCCCAAAGTCACCCAGAAGACAGGTGGCAGAGCAGGATTAGAATTCAGGTCCTCTAACTCCTTCCACTGACTGTTTCATGCTCAAATATTATTGATTGACTGACCTGCATCTCTGGCTCTTTCCATAGTCACTTAAGGAAGACTTTGGGCACAGTTTGGGGGAAACTATGTCCCAGTAGAGAAAAAATGGATTTGTACAGCCTTGATCTTGTTAAGATACACAAATCACCCGGTTTTAGACTCCCTCTGGCAATGACTAGGTGATATTAGACTGCAGGCTCACTGCAGGCAGGGAATGTGCATATTTAATTGTTATAGTGTACTCTCACAAGGGCTTAGTACAGGGCTCTGCACGCAGTAAGCGCTCCATAAATAAGTTCATTGTTTGAGCCACTAATCAACTGATTTGGCAGCGATCGCGTATGTATTTTGTGAGGCGCTGACGACACCGTTTGACGGTGCCGATCCGTCCTGCTTTCTTTCCAGGGCAATCGCACGGCACTGAGGGAATTCCTGCTCCTGGGATTCTCGGAGGTCCGGGAGCTGCAGCTGGTCCACACCACGTAGTTCTTCCTGGTCTACCTGGCGGCCCTAGCGGGGAAACTCCTCATCGTCGCCGTCACCGTCCTCGACGGGCGCCTCCACACACCTATGTACTTCTTCCTCAGGAACCTGTCCGTCCTCGACATCAGCCTCATCTCCATCACCTTCCCCAAATCCATCCACAACTCCCTGACCGACCAACGGTCCATCTATTATTGGGGCTGTGTGGCTCAGGTCTTTCTGGTGGTCCTGTTTTCCGGGTCCGAGCTGTTCCTTCTCACGGCCATGTCCTACGACCGCTACGCGGCCATCTGCTTTCTCCTGCGCTACGGGCTCATCATGGACCGAGGGGCCTGTGGGAAGATGGCGACCACCTCCTGGCTCGGCGCGAGGCTCTTCGGGGCAATATACAGAGCAGGGACGTTCTCTTCGGGCTTCTGCGGACTCCATGAGGTCCAGCAGTTCTTCTGTGACGTCCACTCCCTCCGGAATGTCTCTCGTTCTGGGTCACACTTCGTCATCGATACCAGTGTCGCTGTTGGTGACATTTATTTCTTATACCTCTTTCGTCTCCATAGCGGTCTTGTACGCGTGCATCCTCCGGGCCGTGCTGAGTATGCCGGGCGCCGAGGGCCGGGCCAAAGCCTTCTCCACCTGTCTGCCCCATCTCGTCGTCGTGATTTTATTAGTAGGGAACGGAACCTTCACCTACCTCAAGCCCGCGTCTGACTCCCTCTCAGCCCTGGACCTTCTCTCGTCCGTGTCCTACACTGTGGTGCCCCCTGTCCTGAACCCCCTCAACTACAGTCTGAGGAATCGGGACGTGAAGGCCGCCCTGGGGAGGGTTCTTTTGGGTGTCTCTTCCTCCAGAGCAAAAGCCCTCTCTCCCTTTGCCCTGCCAGCCGCCCCCTGAGATGTTTCCTCGCCCCGTCCCCCTGCGCTGATCTCCCCCCATCTCTTCTCTCCTTCTTCACCCTTCACCAGCCTCCCAGCTTCCTCACCCTTCCCTGGCCACAGTGGCCATTCTTTTCTTTTTTTATGGCATTGTTAAGAACCTACTACTACTACTAATGATAATCATGGCATCTGGTAAGCGCTTACTATGTGCCAAGCACTGCTGTAAGCGCTGAGGAGGTTACAAGGTGATCAGGTTGTCCCACGGGGGGTTTAGAACGGTGCTTTGCACATAGCGCTTGATAAATGCCATTATTATTATTATTATTGCCCCCATTTTACAGATGAGGTAACTGAGGCACAGAGAAGTTAAGTGACTAGGTGCCAGGCGCTTTTCTAAATTCTAGGGAAGATATGAGCTAATCAAGTTGAACAAAGTCCCTGGCCCACAAGAGCTCACCGCCTTAATCCCCATTTTCCAGATGATGATGATGATGATGATGATGATGGTACTTGTTAATCGCTTACTATGTGGCAGGCACTGTACTAAGCGCTTGGGTAGTTACAAGATCAGCAGGTTGGAACAATTCCCCGTCCCACGTGAGGCTCACAATCTCAATCCCCCTTTTGACGGATGGGGTACCTGAGGCACTGAGAATGGAAGTGGCTCTCCCAAGGTCACACAGGAGGCAAGAGAAGCAGCGTGGCTCAGTGGAAAGAGCCCGGGCTCGGGTGCCAGAAGTTATGGGTTCTATTCCTGGCTCCGCCACTTGTCTGCTGTGTGACTTTGGGCAAGTCACTTAATTTCTCTGTGCCTCAGTTACCTCATCTGTAAAATGGGGATTAAGATTGTGAGCCCCTTGTGGAACAACTTTGTCCCCTTGTATCCCCCCAGAGCTTAGAACAGTGCTTCGCACATAGTAAGCGCTTAACATATACCATTGTTATTATTATCATTATTAAGAGGCAGAGTCAGGATTAGAACCCAGGTCCTTCTGACTCCCGTCTCTGGTGAGGCTGAAATGAGATCACTGACGTGAAAATGTTTTGGTAAGTGCTACGCAAAAACATGACATCATTATTCCCCGTCCTTACTGTGGGGTGACACCCATGCCATCATTTCCCTTCCCCTTTTTCAGCCCAGCTGGGCCCCAAAAAATCACGGGATGGAGGATTTGCAGGACAAAGAAAAGAAGCTCGTCCTTCTCACCCATTTCTACCCTCTCTTCAAAACATTATAATAATAATAATAATGGCATTTATTAAGCACTTACTAAGTGCAAAACACTGTTCTAAGTGCTGGGGAGGATACAAGGTGATCAGGTTGTCCCACGGGGGGCTCTCAGTCTTCATCCGCATTTTACAGATGAGGTAACTGAGGCCCACAGAAGTGAAGTGACTTGCCCAAAGTCACACAGCTGACAATTGGCGGAGACGGGATTTGAACCCATGATCTCTGACTCCAAAACCCGTGCCTTTTCCGCTGAACCACGCTGCTTCTCCCAATGGCTTAGTACAGAGCTTTGCACATAGTACGCTCTGAGAAGCAGCGTTGCTCAGTGGAAAAAGCCCGGGGTTTCGAGTCAGAGGTCATGGGTTCAAATCCCGGTTCTGCCAATTGTCAGCTGTGTGACTTTGGGCAAGTCACTTAACTTCTCTGGGCCTCAGTTCCCTCATCTGTAAAATGGGGATTAAGACTGGGAGCCCCCCCCGTGGGACAACCTGATCACCTTGTAACATCCCCAGCGCTTAGAACAGTGCTTTGCACTTAATAAATGCTATCATTATTATTATTATCACTAATTCTATTTATTTCTATTGATGCTATTGATGCCTGTTTAACTGTTTTGATGTCTGTCTCCCCCTTTCTAGACTGTGAGCTCGTTTTGGGCAGAGATTGTCACTATTTGGTGCTGAACTGTACTTTCCAAGAGCTTAGTACAGTGCTCTGCACGCAGTAAGCGCTCAATAAATACTATTGAATGAACACCAACTCTACTGTGCTCTGTTTACAAAAGCGTTCTGCATAATAATAATGGCATTTGCTAAGCGCTTACTAGGTGTCAAGCACCGTTCTAAATACAGTAAGTGCTCAGTGAATACCAGCGATTGATTGATTTAGTCCATAGGGAATGCCAAGCACTTAGCACAAACCTCTGCACACAATAAGTACTCAAATAAATACGATTAACGACGCGGATGATTGGACCCACCCCTGTGGGCAGAACTGACCAGGAGTATTTCTAAGTTACACCCTGTTTCAGTTTTCCAATGAGAGGATGCTTTATGGATTTAGCTCCAGAGGTCATGGAGGGGTGTGGTCGTTGAGGGGTGGGAGGGGAAAGGAAGCAGGGAAACAAGGAAAAATTTTGAAAGCCAGGGAGTGAGGTGAGAGGGTTGAGAGAGAGAGAAAACTAGAAGTTGAGAGGATGAGGAAGGTTAGAAGGGATGGGAAGGGGCAGGGTTGAATGCCATTGATTGATAAATTGATTGGCTACCTCCCCAGGTGGGGTCACAAGGGAAGAATGACAGGAAAATAATAATAATAATACTAATGATGGCATATGTTAAGTGCTTACTATGTGCAAAGCACTGTTCTAAGCGCTGGGGAGGTTACAAGGTGATCAGGTTTTTCCACGGGGGGCTCACAGTCTTAAACCCCATTTTACAGATGAGGTAACTGAGGCACAGAGAAGTTAAGTGACTTACCCAAAGTCACACAGCTGACAATTGGAGGAGGCTGGACTTGAACCCATGACCTCTGACTCCAAAGCCCGGGCTTTTTTCCACTGACCCATGCTGATTCTCTGTTTGTTCTCTGTCAATCAAAGATGTTTGTTAATAATAATAATAACAACGATGGTATTTGTTAAGCAATTACTATGTACCGAGCACTGTTCTAAGCACTGGCGTCGATTCAGGGTAATCAGGTTGTCACACGTGGGGCTCACAGTCTTAATTCCCATTTTCAGATGAGGGAACTGAGGCCTAGAGAAGTGAGGTGACTTGCCCAAAGTCACACAGCTGATAAGTGGCGGAGCCGGGATTAAAACCTCTGACCTCTGACTCCCAAGCCCGGGCTCTTTCTGCTAAGCCACGCTGTTAGAAGCGCTTAATATAATAATAACGGATTATTATGTGCCAGACACTGTACTAAGCGCTTGGGAGAGTACTATACAACATAATTAGGGGATATGCTCCCTACCCTTCCTCCCTAGATTGCAAACTCATTTTGGGTAGGGAAAGTTTGTGCTTATTCTCTTGTTTTGTGCTCTCTCAAGTGCTTTGGACAGTGCTCTGCAAATAATATTAATAATGATGGCATTTATTAAGTGCTTACTATGTGCAAAGTGTTGTCCACCCTAGCCGGGAACTCCAGCAGAAGCGGCATTGACTGCATTTTCCCTAAAGTCTTAGCATAACCGACTCCATTATATGCAGGGCTTAATAACAGGATATGTGAGGAATAGGCCGAAGATCCTGTATATCGAGGAGGGCTGACACTGATTCATTCATTCAGTCGTATTTATTGAGCGCTTACTGTGTGCAGAGCACTGTACTAAGCGCTTGGGAAGTACAAGTTGGCAACATATAGACACAGTCCCTACCCAACAGCGGGCTCACAGTCTAGAAGGGTGAGAGAGACAACGAAACAAAACATATCAAACAAATAAAAGCGGCTATGTCCTGTCTGAGACGACCCCATCCTGGGTGGGCGATGTCTCCTGCTAACATCTCCTTACAACAGAGTGCCAAATTTTCCCGGCGCGTGGGAATCCTTTGTGTAGCTCGGATGGGGAAAAAAAGAAAAGGGAAGAAGCAGCTGGAATCGGGGCCGTTCGTCCCTCGTACCTCTCGGGAGGTGAAATGGTGGGCAAGCAATCAGCTTTCCCACCTCTACTGCTCTACTGAAGTGACTTGCCCAAAGTCACACAGCTGACAATTGGCGGAGCCGGGGTTTGAAACCATGACCCCTGACTCCAAAGCCCTAAAATAAGCCTTACATAGTAAGGGAGAAGCAGCGTGGCTCAGCGGAAAGAGCCCGGGCTTTGGATTCAGAGATCATGGGTTCAAATCCCGGCTCCGCCAACTGTCAGCTTTGTGATTTTGGACTAGTCACTTCACTTCTTCATGCCTCACTTACCTCATCTGTAAAATGGGGATTAAAACTGTGAGCCCCCCGTGGGGCAACCTGATCACCGTGTAACCTCCCCAGTGCCTAGAACAGTCCTTTGCACATAGTAAGCGCTTAACAAATGCCATCATTATTATTAGTAGTAGTAAGGGCTCGATAAATACCATTGATTGATTGCCCATAACAGGTGTACAGTCTAGACCGTGGGAAATGCAGTGTTCTGAACACAGTAAGTGCTCAATAAAAACCTTTGATTGATTTATATTTATATTTACATGGATGTCAGTCTCCCCTCTAGACTGTAAGCTCATTGTGGGAAGGAAACGAGTCTACTTACTCTGTTCTATTGGACTCTCCCAAGCGATTAGTACAGTACTCTGCACACAGAAAGTGCTCACTATATTCCATTGATTGATTGATTGACTGATAATTGACGGAATACACAATCCCGGGTAATGTGGGTGAAAATATAATAATAATAATAATGGCATTTATTAAGCGCTTACTATGTGCAAAGCACTGTTCTAAACGCTGGGGTAGATACAAAGTAATCAAGATGTCCCACGTGGGACTCAGAGACTTAATCCTCATTTTCCAGATGAGGGAACTGAGGCCCAGAGAAGTTGAATGACTTGCCCAAAGTGACACAGCTGACAAGTGGCGGAGTCGGGATTTGAATATCATTGACAGAATTGTTTCTGAGGCAAAATCGATCCTAGGTCAAACTGTTCCGATTTCAGATGTTACTTCCTGGGTCAATCGTGGGGCATAAATTCCCAACCAACTTGGCCACACCCTCGACCTCAGCATCTCCTACCGCTGCAATGTCTCCACCCTCACCAACTCTGAAATCCCTCTCTCTGATCACCTGATATCTTCTCACCTGCCTCCTCACTCACACTCCTTTCCCCTGTAAATCCATAACACTCCCTCACAGAGATCTCAGCTATCTTGACCCCATCCATCTTTCTGAGCGCTTAACACCCCACCTCGCCTCCCTTTCCTCTCTATCCAATCTTGATGATCAGATTACTGCTCTCAACTCTACCCTCTCTACTCAGCTAGACTTGCTCGCTCCTCTTTCCCTTCGCCGCTCTCGTACCACTAACCCACAGCCCTGGATCACTGCCACTGTCCATCTCCTTCGCTCTTATGCTCGAGCTGCTGAACGCTGCTGGCGAAAGTCTAAACACCATGTCAACCTCGTTCACTTCAAGTTTATCCTTTCCTGCCTTAACTCGGCCCTCTCCTCTGCCAGACAAAACTGTTTCTCCTCCCTTATTGACACACATGTCCATCATCCCTGTCAGCTCTTTCGTATATTCAACTCCCTTCTCAGTCCCCCGGTTCCTCCCCCTCCTCCTTCCCTCACCCCCAACGATCTGGCCTACTACATCATTAATAAAATCAAATCCATCAGTTCTCAGCTCCGCAAAGTCACTCCCCCACTTCAGAGGATAATCTCCTCCCTCCTCTCAAGTGCTACTCCGGCCACCTGTGCTTCTGACCCCATTCCCTCGCATTTTATGAAATCTCTATCCCCGTCCCTTCTCCCCTCCTTAACTTCCATCTTCAACCATTCATTTTCCACTAGTTCCTTCCCCTTTGCCTTCAAACATGCCCACGTCTCTCCTATCCTAAAAAACCCTCTCCTGACACCACCTCACCTTCTAGTTATCACCCTATCTCCCTCTTAAGATTCCTTTCCAAACTCCTTGAACGTGTCATCTACACGCGCTGCCTCGAATTCCTCAACACCAACTTTTTCCTCGACCCCCTCCAATCTGGCTTCCGTCCCCTACATTCCACGGAAACTGCCCTCTCCAAGGTCGTCAATGACCTCCTGCTTGCCAATCCAACGGCTAATACTCTATCCTAGTCCTCCTCGACCTCTCAGCTGCCTTCGACACTGTGGACCACCCCCTTCTGCTCAACACGCTATCCAACCTTGGCTTCACAGACTCCGCCCTCTCCTGGTTCTCCTCTTATCTCTCCGGCCGTTCATTCTCAGTCTCTTTTGACGGCTCCTCCTCCCCCTCCCATCCCCTTACTGTAGGGGTTCCTCAAGGGTCACTTCTCGGTCCCCTTCTGTTCTCTATCTACACGCACTCCCTCGGTGAACTCATTCGCTCCCACGGCTTCAACTATCATCTCTACGCTGATGACACCCAAATCTACGTCTCTGCCCCTGCTCTCTCTCCATCCCTTCAGGCTCGTGTCTCCTCGTGCCTACAAGACATCTCCATCTGGATGTCTGCCCGCCACCTAAAACTCAACATGTCCAAAACTGAACTCCTTGTCTTCCCTCCCAAACCTTTCCCTCTCCCTGACTTTCCCATCAATGTCGATGGCACTACCATCCTTCCCGTCTCACAAGCCAGCAACCTTGGTGTCATCCTCGACTCCGCTCTCTCGTTCACCCCTCACATCCATTCCGTCACCAAAACCTGCCGGTCTCACCTCCACAACATTGCCAAGATCCACCCTTTCCTCTCCATCCAAACCGCTACCCTGCTCTTTCAAGCTCTCATCCTATCCCGTCTGGATTACTGCATCTTGTACTTCCCAAGCGCTTAGTCCAGTGTTCTGCACACAGGAAGCGCTCAATAAATACGATTGAATGAATGAATTACTCTGTTTTACTTATACATATTCTTTTTATATCATTTTGTTAATATGTTTTGTTGTCTGTCTCCCCCTTCTAGCCTGTGAGCCCGCTGCCGGGTAGGGACCGTATCTAGATGTTGCCCACTTGTACTTCCCAAGCGCTTAGTCCAGTGCTCTGCACGCAGGAAGCGCTCAATAAATACTATTAAATGAATGAATCGTGGTGGAAAACCCAGAGGGCCGCAGTACTCGGTGTTGGCGAGGTCAGGTTCGGTGCCGGGGTGGGCTTCCTGATGGAGACCCCCCCCTTTGTCGTGGTCTCCCCTGGATACCCTGCAGAGCCCCGTGCGTCCTGGTTGATAATTACCACACAGCTCCTGTATATATGTATATATGTTTGTACATCTGTATTACTCTATTTATTTACTTATTTATTCATTTTACTTGTACATATCTATTCTATTTATTTTATTTTGTTAGTATGTTTGGTTTTGTTCTCTGTCTCCCCCTTCTAGACTGTGAGCCCACTGTTGGGTAGGGACCGTCTCTAGATGTTACAAACTTGGACTTCCCAAGCGCTTAGTACAGTGCTCTAAACACAGTAAGAGCTCAATAAATACGATTGATTGATAGATTGATTGATAATTATACCACCGGTATTTCTCAAGTGCCTATTCTCGGCCGCCCTTCCGAGCCGCGGGGTCTCTACGAGATAATCGGGCCGGACACGGTCCCTGGCCCCCACGGGACACCCGGTCCGAGCGGAGAGAGAGAGTATTTATTTTATTAATGATGTGCATAGAGCTTTAATTCTGTTTGTTCTGTCAGTTTCAACAGCCGTCCACATGTTTTGCTTTGTCGTCTGTCTCCTCCTTCTAGACCATGAGCCCGTTGATGGGTAGGGGCCGTCTCTATATGTTGCCAACTTGGACTTCCCAAACGCTTATTACAGTGCTCTGCACACAGTAAGCGCTCAATAAATATGATTGAATGAATGAATCTGCCTCCTCTCCGATGTCCTATCCTCCTGTTTCTCCCCACTTTAGTCCATACTTCACGCCGCTGCCCGGATTGTCTTTGTCCAGAAACGCTCTGGGCATGTTACTCCCCTCCTCAAAAATCTCCAGTGGCTACCAATCAATCTACGCATCAGGCAAAAACTCCTCACCCTCGGCTTCAAGGCTCTCCATCACCTCGCCCCCTCCTACCTCACCTCCCTTCTCTCTTTCTACAGCCCAGCCCATACCCTCCGCTCCTCTGCCGCTAATCATCTCGCCGTGCCTCGTTCTCGCCTGTCCCGCCATCGACCCCTGGCCCACGTCATCCCCCTGGCCTGGAATGCCCTCCGTCCGCACATCCGCCAAGCTATCTCTCTTCAGCCCTACTGAGAGCTCACCTCCTCCAGGAGGTCTTCCCAGACTGAGCCCCCTCCTTCCTCTTCCCCTCCTCCCTCTCCCCCTCCCCCCGCCTTACCTCCTTCCCCTCCCCACACCACCTGTATATATGTATATATGTTTGTACGTATTCATTACTCTATTTATTTATTTTATTTGTACATATTTATTCTATTTATTTTAGTTTGTTAATATGTTTTGTCTTGTTCTCTGTCTCCCCCTTCTAGACTGTGAGCCCACTGTTGGGTAGGGACCGTCTCTATATATTGCCAATTTGTACTTCCCAAGGGCTTAGTACAGTGTTCTGCACACAATAAGCGCTCAATAAATACGATTGAATGAATGAATGAATGAACTTGTACTTCCCAAGCTCTTTGTACAGTGCTCTGCACACAGTAAGTGCTCAATAAATACGATTGAATGAATGAGTGAATAAGACTGAAGATGGCTGCCAGGAGAAGTGCCTAGCGGGGAGAGAGCATACCTGGGAGTCAGAAGGACTTGGGTTCTAATCCTGACTCCGTCACTTGTCTGCTGGGTGACTGTGGACATGTCACTTCACTTCTCTGGGCCTCAGTTCCCTCAAATGCAAAATGGAGATGACGACTGTGAGCCCCAAGTGGGACAGAGACTGTGTCCATCCTGATTACTTTGAATCTACCCCAGTGCTAAGTACAAAGCTTGGAACATAGTAAGCGCTTAACAAATACTGTAAAAAAAATCGTCCGGGCTGACTGACTGGTTTGGTCTGTGGAAACGAAGGTCTCCTGCTTACCACGCTTAGTTCATTCATTCAGTCATATTTATTGAGCGCTTACTCTGTGCAGAGCACTGGGCTAAGCGCTTGGAAAGTTCAATTTGGCAACAGAGACAATCCCCACCCAACAACCATCTTGATGTATTTCCCCTCCCAAGCATCATGAAGAATGAATAATCAATCAATCAATCATATTTATTGAGTGGTTACTATGTGCAGAGCACTGAATCAAGCATTTGGGAGAATACAGTGCAACAGAATTAGCACTTTCCCTGCTCACAACGGGCTTACGGTCTAGATAATAGTAATAATTATAATGATGGTATTTATTAAGCATTTACTATGTGCAGAGCACTGTTCTATGGTCTGGGGAGGTTACAAGGTGATCGATTTTCCCACAGGGGCTCACAGTCTTCATCCCAATTTTACAGATGAGGGAACTGAGGCACAGAGAAGTTAAATAACATTACTAACCTTTATATATCTTCACGGAGTCAAGAATAGGCAATCAATCAATCAGTCAATCAATCAGTAAGATTTGTGGGAGCTTACTATGTGCAGACCACCTGACACAAGTTTTGGGAGAGTATATTACAATAAAATTAGCAGACGATTTCTCTGCCCTTAACCCATGGAGAGATTCCTCCTCTCTAGGATTCCTCTTCTGATCTGGACTGGGAACTGGGTCACCTCGATTTATCCCGCATAAATCTGTGCGGGAACAGGAGAAATGTCCCATTTCTGCCCCTCAGCTTTCCCCTGCTCTTCGGAGTCACCAGGACCGTCCTGGGCTGGGGAGTATCGACCTCAGCTGAGAGAGAGGCTCACGCCATCTAGACGGTTCCAGATCTGATTGTGCATTCAGCTGTTATTCAATTGCATTTATTGAGGGCTTAGTGGGTGCAAAGCAATGTACTAAGGCCCGCCCGCCCGCCTTCACACCGCGCGGCCTTACTGCTCTCGGAAGAAACCTCTCCTAAGAGCGCACCGCCATAGACGCCCGGGACTCCGTTGCCGAAAGGCCCGCCCGCCCGCCCGCCATCACACCGCGTGGCCCCCGCTGCTCCAGGAAGGATCCTCTCCTCAGAGCGCCTGAGAGGCCCGCCATAGACGCCCGGGACTCCGTTCCCTAGAGGCCCGCCCGCCCGCCATCACACCGCGTGGCCCCCGCTGCTCCCGGAAGGATTATCTCCTCTGAGCGCCGCCATAGACGCCCGGGACTCCGTTCCCGAGTGGCCCGCCATCACACCGCGAGGCCTTGCTACTCTCGGACGGATCGTCTCCTCAGAGCGCCGCCATAGACGCCCGGGACTCAGTTCCCGAGAGGCACGCCCGCCCGCCATCACACCGCGAGGACTTGCTGCTCCCGGAAGGATCCTCTTCTCAGAGCGCTCAGCCATAGACGCCTGGTACTCCGTTCCCGAGAGGCCCGCCCGCCATCACACCGCATGGACCCCGCTGCTCCCGGAAAGATCCTCTCCTCAGAGCGCCGCCATAGACGCCCGCGACTCCGTTACCGAGAGGCCCGCCCGCGCGCCATCACACCGCATGGACCCCGCTGCTCCCGGAAGGATCCTCTCCTCCGAGCGCCCCCATAGACGCCCCCTGCTTCCACCCCCACCCCGACTTAAGCGACCTTCCTTATAATGTCCCCCAACCCCCCATCCCGGTCCGGTCCTGACTGACTCTTCCCCCTCCCCCCCACCCCGGGAAAAAGTCCCTTGTTATCACCAAGTTACATTAACGACAACCTCATTCGCACCTATTCAGCCTTCCTGTCCCGCCATCGACACCCGGCCCACGTCCTCCCCCGGGCCTGGAATGCCCTCCCTCTGCCCATCCGCCAAGCTAGCTCTCTTCCTCCCTTCAAGGCTCTACTGAGAGCTCATCTCCTCCAGGAGGCCTTCCCAGGCTTAGCCCCTTCCTTCCTCTCCCCCTCGTCCCCCCTCCATCCCCCGCATCTTACATCCTTCCCTTCCCCACAGCACCTGTATATATGTTTGTACATATTTATTACTCTATTTATTTATTCATTTATTTTACTTGTACCTATCTATTCTACTTATTTTATTTTGTTAGTATGTTTGGTTTTGTTCTCTGTCTCCCCCTTCTAGACTGTGAGCCCACTGTTGGATAGGGACTGTCTCTATATGTTGCCAGCTTGTACTTCCCAAGCGCTTAGTACTGTGCTCTGCACACAGTAGACGCTCAATAAATACGATTGATTGATTGATTGATTGATACTAAGCCCTTGGGAGAGTACAATTTACCAATTAACAGACCCATTCCTTGCCCACAACGAGTTTACAGTTCCGATACAGCCTTGTGTCTAAGATAGCACTTACCTACGGTTCTTGGGACATACTCAGCGCTTAGCAAGTACCAAATGTATTTTTGTCTCGCCTGTCCTGGACGTGGGTGGAGGTGACAGGAAGGTCTGGGAGAGGCGTGGGGGCTGTCAGGATCCTCCCTCCCCATCTCGGCTCTCCGGCTTGCAGTGCCGTCCCCTCAGACGACAGTCGGGGTATTTCCTGGGGGAGCCCGGGCAGAAATGTAGATTTGGGTGTCATCAGTTTAGAGATGATAGAAGCTGTGGGAGCGCCCCGTGCTCCGCTGAGATGGTCGACCGTCCGGAAATCCCAGAAGGCCGGGATCATGGTCTCCCTGTGGTCCCGGCCCTCGCAACCTAAATAAGTATATGGGGGTACTGGTCAAGGACGGTGAAGGCAATGATCAGGAGATTTCCCATCAAGGCTGCCAGGTAGACCAGGAGGAACAGTGTGGCATGGACCAGCTGCAGCTCCTAGAACTCCAAGAAGTCCAGGAGGAGGAATTCTTTCACTACTGTGCGATTGACCATTTCGTTTCTGTCACTTCAAGGGAAAAGGTCCCAACCAGGAGTTCTGATGAAGAAAGGAGAAAATCAAAATAGGAGATCCTTAGAGCAACGATCAATAAATCATCATCATCATCATGAATCGTATTTATTGAGCGCTTACTATGTGCAGAACACTGTACTAAGCGCTTGGAAAGTACAAAGTGGCAATATATAGAGACAGTCCCTACCCAACAGTGGGCTCACAGTCTAAAAGGGGAAGACAGAGAACAAAACCAAACATACTAACAAAATAAAATAAATAGAATAGATATGTACAAGTAAAATAAATAAATAAATAAATAGAGTAATAAATATGTACAAACATATATACATATATACAGGTGCTGCGGGGAAGGGGAGGAGGTAAGATGGTAGGATGGAGAGGGGGACGAGGGGGAGAGGAAGGAAGGGGCTCAATCTGGGAAGGCCTCCTGGAGGAGGTGAGCTCTCAGTAGGGCCTTGAAGGGAGGAAGAGAGCTAGCTTGGCGGATGGGCAGAGGGAGGGCATTCCAGGCCCGGGGGATGACGTGGGCCGGGGGTCAATGGCGGGACAGGTGAGAACGAGGTACGGTGAGGAGATTAGCGGCGGAGGAGCAGAGGGTGAGGGCTGGGCTGTAGAAGGATAGAAGGGAGGTGAGGTAGGAGGGGGTGAGGTGATGGAGAGCCCTGAAGCCCAGGGTGAGGAGTTTCTGCCTGATGCGCAGATTGATTGGTAGCCACTGGAGATTTTTTGAGGAGGGGAGTAATATGTCCAGAGCGTTTCTGGACAAAGATAATCCGGGCAGCAGCATGAAGTATGGCTTGAAGTGGAGAGAGACAGGAGGATGGGAGATCAGAGAGAAGGCTGATGCAGTAGTCCAGATGGGATAGGATGAGAGCTTGAATGAGTAGGGTAGCGGTATGGATGGAGAGGAAAGGGCGGATCTTGGCAATGTTGCGGAGCTGAGACCGGCAGGTTTTGGTGATGGCTTGGATGTGAGGGGTGAATGAGAGAGCGGAGTCGAGGATGACACCAAGGTTGCTGGCTTGTGAGACGGGAAGGATGGTAGTGCCGTCAACAGAGATGGGAAATTCAGGGAGAGGGCAAGGTTTGGGAGGGAAGACAAGGAGTTCAGTCTTCGACATGTTGAGCTTTAGGTGGCGGGCAGACATCCAGATGGAGATGTCCATCTCCATCCCAAAGTCACACAGCAGAAAAGTGGAAGAGTCAGGATTAGAACCCAGGACCTCTGGCTTCCAAGACTGTGCTCTTTCCACTGAGCCACGAATATAGCAACTTACTACTGTCTTCTCTTTCACATATCTCACCAGTGGAGATATGAGGCAACAAGCATTGTTTTGATGTTGGAGGACTTTATTGCAGAACGCCATTCCTTGTGAGTATGCCTTGCCATCTAATGATTAGTGTGGCCCACTGATGGAATATCTCAGTTAGTCACCTACCGAATCTATATATACCCAGATGACATACCTGCAGAAAACTGAGACTGGAAAAGGGATGCCATTAAGATGGGTTTGATGAAAATGAAAATGATTGCGATTTAAATCCACAAATATGCTGCCCATCACCAAACTGAAGGTTTCTAATGATTACTACAACTATATAGCTCCATTCTCACTATCATGGCACCATGAAAAGGTATAGATGGGGTGGCTCTTATCAAAGGTATCAATCGATCAACCAATCACTGTTACTTACTGAGCGTTTATGGTACGCAGAGCATTATACTAAGAGCTTGGTAGACTACAACAGGGTTGAAAGGCATGTTCCCTGCCCACCACGAGTTTACAATGTAGAAATACCTTCTTATACAGATGGCAGAAACATGGTAATGAGTTTTAAAATATGCATGCCACCATCAAGGAGGCCCCCTGAATTTAGAGGAATTCCGAAGAGAATGTTATTCATACATGGGTTCTTCCATACACATTTACCTGCATGGATAGTGTCATCTTTCAAAATGAAAGGCCCTTATTTACCTAGCTACCAGTCTATATATCTACTATCTGTTAATCATTAGTACTTACTGAGTACTAGGAAGAGTACAAAAAAGTAGGTTGGCATGGTTCCTGCACTTAAGGAGATTACAGTCAAGCAGGGGAGACAGACACAGAAGTAAACTACAGGTAGAGGAGGCACCCAAGAATAAGAATATGAACAAAAACGCTGGGAGAATAAGTGCAATCAATCAACAAAGAGTATTTATTGTGCACTTACTAAATGCAGAGCACTGTACTAAATGACTGGGAGAGTACAATACCGAAGAGTTGGTAGAAAATATCCCTGCCCATAAAGAGCTTGGAGCTTAGAGGGGAAGATAGACATTAAAGTAAATTAGAGATAGTGGAAATGGGAAAATAAAAGGATATGTAATGCAAATTCTGTGAGGCTGAGAGTGGGGTGGATATTAAGTGCTTAAAGTGTACATGTCCTAGAACATATGTGACACGGAGGCCAAGGCAGGTATAGGAAATGAGGGCCTAAGTAATGAGGATCTCTTGGAGGAGATGTGATTTTGGGAGATGTTTGAAGGTGGGGAGAATGGAGGAGGGAGTTCCAGTCCAGAGGGAGGACATGAGCAAGAGGTCAGGAGTGGGATAAACAAGAATGAGTTGAGACCCTGTGGTAAGAACCTAATTGCTTAGAAAATTCAGACTTAAATGTATAGGTGAAGCATGAGGGAGGAAAAACAGTTTGAAGAGATGAGCGATTAGTCAGGGAAGGCTTCCTGGAGGAGATGTGATTTTAGTAGGGCTTTGAAGATAGGGAGAATGGTGGTCTGTCAGATATGAAGTGAGAGGGAGTTTCGGCAGAAGGGTGGGTGTGAGGAAGAGGTGGATCGTGAAAGAGACAATATCAAGGCACAGTAAGTTGGTGTGGAACGAAGTGTTGCGGGCTAGATAATGGGTAAAAATGAGGCTACATTGTGTGAGGAGAGAGTTGATTAAGTGACTTATAGCTGATGTTGAGGAGTTATTGTTTGTTGGTAAGATGGATGCATAACCAATGGAGGTTTTTGAGGAGGGGGGAGACATGTACAGAATGATTGTTCAGAAAAATGACCATGAGGAACAGTGTGAACTACAGGATGGAGAGGGGAGAAGCCGGAGACAGTACAGTCAGCAAGGAGGTTGACGCAGTAATAATGATGGGGTAAGACAAGTGCTTGGACCAGTGCAGTAGCAGTTTGGATGCTGAGGAATGGGTGGATTCTGGGGAGGTTGTGAAAGTAGTACAGCATTTGGTGGCAGACAGAATGTGCAGGGTAAAGGAGAGAGATGGGTCACAAATAACGCCATGGTTGTAAGTTACTGTGAAACAGGAAGTATGATGTGAAGCACACACTGATGGGAATCTATCTACTCTAGAAGATACTTCAGAAGGCTCATTCAGCCTACTAAAAGAGGGGACTGCATAAGCAGTGACAGCAAAACAAATGATTCAAAAATTCAGGAAAGCACAACGTCAAGAGAAGCAGCATTACCAAGTGGGTAGAGCACAGGCACGGGAGTTAGAAGGACCAGGTTCTAATTCCGGTTACACCACTTGTCTGCTTTGTGACCTTGGGCAGGTTATTTCTCTGTGCCTCAGTTACCTCATCTGCAAAATGTGGATTAAGGCTGTAAGCCCCATGTGGTACTTGGACTGTGTCCAACCTCATTAGCGTGTATCTACCATAGTGCTTAGTACAAGGCCTGATACATAGTAACCGCTTAATACCATTTTTAAAAAAGAACAAAAAAACCACTATCTGAACAAGCAGAGGGAGGCTGGGAGACCATTGCAGCAGATGGAACAAACTGGCAGGCATCATCATCATCATCATCATCATCATCAGTATTTATGGAGGATTGACAGAGGATTCACAAAGATCAGGATGCAAAAGTCCCGCTTGAAAAAAAGAGGAGATCCTGTGGGCAACAGAGCAGTCAGTCCAGCAAAGAACCACCTTAAGAACATGCAATGCAGAGGAGACAACAACTAAATTAATAGTATTCAACTGTTGTGCCTGCAATGGAGATTCTTACTTATTTGTAGGGCTCTTCTTCAGGCTAATTCACAGTCAGTCAATCAACCAATCGTATTTATTGAGCGCTTACTGTGTGCAGAGCACTGTACTAAGCGCTTGGGAAGCACAAGGTGGCACCATATAGAGACAGTCCCAACCCAACAGTGGGCTCACAATCCATAGAATTTACTAATTCTGAAAAGTGGTTCATAATCCAAATACTTGCTTTTATGTGCCTGACTCGGGTTTAGTCATTAGCATATAGGTGTTCTTATGTGGTTGAAATGAGGACTTTGCTCTAGTACTCTTAGCTTGATAAATAGGAATAGATGTATTTTTTATTTATTCATTTATCTATTTATTTATTTATATTAATATCTGGCTTCCCCTCTAGACTGTGCACTTGTTGTGGACAGGAATGTGTCTGTTGTTATGTTGCACTCCCGCAAGTGCTCAGTACAGTGCTTTGCACACAGTAAGTGCTCAATAAATATGATTGAATGAATGAATAAAGAGATTCCAAGGACAGCAGAATGCTATGTTGATATTGTCTTCCAGACTTCTTGTTCATAACAATAACGATAATGGCATTTATTAAGTGCTTACTTAGTCTGAGTAGGAGGGAGAATAGGTACTGAATCCCTATTTCGTAGATGCGGGAACTGAGGCATAGAGAAGTTAAGTGACTTACCCAAGACCACACAGCAGGTGATTGGCAGAGATGGGATTAGAACCCAGGTCCTCTTCCTCCCAGGCCCATTCTCCTTCCACTAGGCCATACTGCTTCTCTAAACATGTTGCATCTTCAAATATGACTATGCAGAAGAGATAGGATGAACTGGGGTGTTTTTTTAACGGTATTTGTTAAATACTTATTTTGTGCGCCAGGCATTGTACTAAGCTCTGGGGCAAATACATGCCAGTCAGGTTGAACACAGTTTCTGTGCCACATAGGACAATCCCCATTTTATGGATGAGGGAACTGAGGCACAGAGAAGTTAAATGACTTCCCCAAGGTCACAAAGCCGATAAGTGGCAGAGCGGTATTAGGACCCTCATCCATCTGACTCCCAGGCCCATACTCTATCCACTAGGCCATGCTGTTTCCTCAGCAGTCTTCCTCCTACTTCTACTACCACTATTCAATTCTGCTGCAGGCAGTCTCCTCATGGCAATGAATGTTAGAATCCCGATGAACTCTCGGGGCAAACACTTTCCCAGGTAGTGACAGCCAGCTGACTATTAACAATAATAATGATGGTGGTATTTGTTAAGCTCTTCCTATGTGTCAAACACTGTACTAAATGCTGGGGCAGATACAAGATAATCATGTCAGGCAGACCCTGTTCCCCATAGCATGCAAAGTGCTGATGGTTACTGAATGGTTTTATTAGGAATAGAAAAAAACATTATTGGACAAGAAGACATTATACAAGGATTAAACAAGATGAAACACCATCACTGAAATGAAACAAAAGCATCATTTTCCTATAGCATAATTATATTTGAATAGGTACAAAGAACTGTATTTTAGTATATGTATTTTTTTATGCTCATTTTACTGTTTTAATGGTATTTGTTAAGTGCTTTCTAGGTGCCAAGCCCTGTTCTAAAAGCTGGGGTAGATACAATCTACTCAGGTTGGACACAGTTCATAATCCACATGGGGCTCAAAGTCTTAAACCCCATTAGATAAATGAGGGAACTGAAACACAGGGAAGATAAGTGACTTGCCCAAAGTCACACAGCAGATAACTGGAGGAGCTTGAATTAGATCTCAGGTCCTTCTGACTCCCAGTCCTGTGCTCTCTCCACTAGGCAAAACTGCTTCTCTACTATTGGTAGATTATTTGCAGTTCTCTTTTCTTTGGATTCCTCCATTGCTTCAATCATTCTAATACTGACTGAGGCATGGAAAAAATAACAGATAATAAAAAATAATAGAAAAAATAGTAGACGGGAAGAGTGGGAACTGCAGAAGTAGAGGGGGAGTAAAATCTGGGGGAAGAGGGCAGGGTATGAAGATTTAAAGCATTGAAGAACAACAAGAGGGAGAATGGTGAGGAAAGGGAGAAACAAAACATCTATAGAAACGGCAAAAGTGGTTACGGCAGTACCATATTTCTTTCAGATTTTGGAAAGCCCCAGCTACCGACAAGAAGCGAAGGGAGGCAGCATATAGTAGA
The DNA here is from genome assembly GCF_015852505.1 of Tachyglossus aculeatus. NCBI lineage: Eukaryota > Metazoa > Chordata > Mammalia > Monotremata > Tachyglossidae > Tachyglossus > Tachyglossus aculeatus. Next base: position 31,923 of record NW_024044921.1, on the reverse strand, counting down.
AGGGTGCTGGACTGAAACCTGGAGTACCTCAGATTCCAGTCTGAGAGCTCTGCTACTGATCTGCTGCATGACTGTACCTAAGTCATTTGGCATCTTTGTACTCCAGTTTTTTCATCGGCAAAATGTGGATAATAACAGCTGCTTGCTTATCTACCTCACAGGATTATCGTGAAGGCAAAAATGAGAGTGATTTGGAAATAAAAGTGCAATACAAAACCAATTTTATATGAAGCTGAAAGCAGAAAGCAGCAACACAAGGTGATTTACCAATTGTATTAAACAGGAGCAAGTTATCATTTTAGTTATATAAGATATAGATTTTCTGGCTTACTAAATAGAGAGGTAACCCAGTGGCTGCTCATTTCCAACTGAAGACATAATAGAATGCCAGTGAAAATATCTAACATCGTCAACCCCTTTCTCTACTCAGATGGCCAAGCTAAAGGTGACGATAACCCAAGCACACTGCCACCTGGAACTCTTCCTTTCCCGGCTCCACCAATTGTCAGCTGTGTGACTTTGGGCAAGTCACTTGACTTCTCTGTGCCTCAGTTACCTCATATGGAAAATGGGGGATTAAGACTGTGAGCCCCCTGTGGGACAACGATCGATCACCTTGTATCCTCCCCAGTGCTTAGACATTTAGAACAGTGCTTTACACACAGTAAGTGCTTAACAAATGCCATTATGGTGATGATGATGATGATGATGATGATGATTACATTAAGAGGCGGTAAAATGAAAGGCCCATGCTTAGTAATGGATTCCACTTTCCTTAAGCTATTTTAAGGTATTCCAAGAGATGAAATTAATTAAATGTGATTCATGCATTTTATTTTCCTAGGGTAGTTCTAGTTTTAAAACTATGTTCAAAACCTTCTCAGCACTTTGATTAAAGGCCGTTTAGTTCTCAAGAGTAAGCTTTCTTACTAAAAAGCTTATATTGTAAAGACAGAAAACATTGAGATCTTACCATTTTTACAGAGCCTTATGTTGGCTTGACAGATCTGGTTAACATTGAAAGGGTAACTTTTCCACTTAAATAATAAGAACATTTCAAATACATACGCTTTCATTTCTTAAAATTGTCCTAAATCATGTTTTTGATGACATTTTCTTCACTGTCTATTATCACTGACAATGTAGCTCGATTTAAAATGACATTTATTGACATAGTTCATATGTTAAAAGAATAACAAATTTTATTATGTGAAATTGAATTAGTCTGGGTTCAAATATCAACAATAAAATTGAAAACAGTTTAGTTAACTACAGTTTCCTTTGACTGAAAATTCCTTTGAATTAGTCTGGGTTCAAATATCAACAATAAAATTAAAAATAGTTAACTACAGTTTCCTTTGACTGAAATTTCCTTTGAGAAGGGATTACTTAATCTCATGCATAAATGGACCAAATTAGGTTTATTGTGATTTAGGAGATTGGAATTTGCAGATGTATTTAATGAAAGTATGTCTTCGAGCGTCTTAGGGCATCTCATAACTGATAATGCAGAGATGTCATACTCTACTCATTTTATTTCAGTGGTACTTGTTATGCACTTACTATGTGTCAGGCACTGGATTAAGCACTGGATTAGATATCAGGTAATCACTTTGGACACAGTCCATGTCCCACATGGGACTCACAGTCTTAATCCCCATTTTACAGATGAGGTAATGGAGACCCAGAGAAGTTGAGTAACTAGCCCAAGGTCAAACAGAAGATAAGTGGCAGAACTGGGAGTAGAACCTAGGTTCCTCTGGGTTCAATTGCAATTTTGTATTCATCTTGAGCAGTCAACAAAAGAAAAAGATAAGCCATCTATGATTCCAAGCACATCTTATTCATTACAGTGACCTATCAAGGAGACACTGGAGACTGACAGAAATATTGCCTGGGAATTCTTTATCTTGTCATCTGAAGCCAAATGTGTTACCTAACTTTGAGGGCAAGGAAAACCTGTCCTGAGTTCTGGATGAAAGGTAACTTGGAGACAGGCTGAAAGACAATGGGCCAGAGACTGAGATTCTTACTCAGGCAAAATTCCTGCTGACGTCAATATGAGCTCTCCACGAATAAGATTCATGGTTTGGGCAGAACAGAATGGATTCAATGTGGTTTTCTGTTTGCTTGTTTTTAAGTGGCTTGAGTCTTGTTGATTGGTTTTGTTAAGTGCCTTAGCTCTTTCTGAGTTTTTGTAACTGGGGCCCTGGTATTTTTTGCTTTAAATTGTGCTAATAACCTGACAACGATGTATCCTGGTCATAGCTCAAAAAAGTTTCACTTTGATTTTAGTCTAGATCATTCTGAAAAACTCAATGTAATTAATTTAGTCATGACTTGCTTTTTTGTCCACATCCCCAAAACAACTCTTTAGCTTTCCCACTCAGCTTCACATGAATAGGATGCGAAAGTAAGCATTAATGGTATTTAGTGAATGCTCTCCACTCTTACATATTTGACCAAACACTGGGCAAGGCTGCCAGATAGGAATATTACCCAATTCAGAATTACAGTTGAGATTAGAATATTAATACAATTATGAAATTAACAAGGATAATAGTTCAATAATACTTTAGAAAGGGGTCAGATGGTAGTCACAGAGAGCTGAGCTTAGGAACCTTAGGTCTGTTCTAATCCACATTTAGTGATACATACTTCTGTAACTCAGAGCTTACTCTAGACTGTAAATTCATTAAGGGCAGGGAACCTGTGCACTAATTTTCTCAATAAATACAATCGAATGAATGAATGAACGATACAGTCTCCAAACCTGTATCTTCAGCCCTAGCGGGTGCAGCGCATGCGCAGTCCAAGCCCGTTAAAGGGGTGGGGAGAAGGGAGGGAGCACAGCGCATGCGCGTTCGGACGCCGGAGGGGAGGAGCGGAGAGCATGCGCAGTAGGAGCCTAGGCGAGGGGAGGAGGGGCCCCCGCCCCGGAGAGGTCGGAGCATGCCCAGTCCCAGTGCGCCACGGAGTGGGGGAGGAGGGAGGCCCATCCTGGATAGCGCGGCGCATGTGCGGTCGGAGCCAGGGCCATTGGAGAAGGGAAGCTCCGCCCTGGAGAGCGCTACGCATGCGCAATCAGAGCCTGGGCCCGAGGTGGGGGGGACCGACCGGAAGCGCTCCCACGCTTACTATGTAGGAAGCTTACTATTTTGCCAACTTGTAAAAATAATAATGATGGCATTTATTAAACGCTTACTATATGGAAAGCACTGTTCTAAGCGCTCTGGGGTTACAAGGTGATCAGGTTGCCCCCCGCGGGGCTCACAGTCCTCATCCCCATTTCACAGATGGAACTGAGGCCCAGAGCAGTGAAGTGACTTGCCCAAGGTCACACAGCTTACAAGCGGTGGAGTCGGGATTCGAACCCCTTACCTCTGACTCGAAAGCCTGGGCTCTTGCCACTGAACCACACTGATTCTCTATACTGTACAATACTATACTGTAATATACAATATACTATCCTATTCCCAAACGCTTAGTACAGTGCTCTGCACACAGTAAGCTCTCAATAAATACGATTGATAGATTCAGCCCTAGAGAGCATAGCACATGTGCAGTCGAAGGCCAGGTGGGAGAAGGGAGGGAGCTCTGCGCATGCGCGTACGGAGCCCGGTTGGGGAGGACCGGGGCGCATGCGCAGTCGGAGCCTCGGCGAGTGGACGAGGGGGCCCCGCCCCGGAGTTGGCGTAGAAAGCGCAGTCGGAGTATACTGTTCTCTACTATATTGTAATATACTATATAGTGTCCTATTCCCAAACGCTTAGTACAGTGCTCTAAGCACTGTCAGCGCTCAATAAATAAATACGATTGAATGAATGAATGAACGATACAGTCACCAAAGCTGTATCTTCAGCGCCAGAGAGCGCCGCGCATGCGCAGTCGAAGCCCGGGTGGGAGGTGGGAGGAGGGAGCTCTGCGAATGCGCATGCGGAGCACGGTGGCAGGGGCGGGGGGCGGACCGGGGCGCATGCGCAGTCGGAGTCTCGGCGAAGGGAGGAGGGGACCCCGCCCCGGAGATGGCAGAGCATGCGCAGTCGGAGTATACTGTACTATACTATAATGTAATATACTATATAGTATCCTATTCCTAAACGCTTAGTACAGTGCTCTACACACTGTAAGCGCTCAATAAATAAATACGATTGAATGAATGAATAAACAATACATTCCCCAAAACTATATCTTCAGCACGAAGCCGCAGCGCAAGTGCAGCCGAAGCCCAGGAAGTAGGGGAGAAGGGAGGGAGCCACGCGCATGCGCGTGCGGAGCCAGTGGTGGGGAGGAGAAGCGGGGCGGATGCGCATTCGGAGCCTCGGCGAGGGGATGAGGAGGCCCAAACACGGAGATGCCGGAGTATGCGCAGTCGGAGTGCGCTACGTAGGTGGGGGGAGGAGGGAGGCCCGTCCTGGAGAGCGCGGCGCCTGCGCAGTCGGAGCCCGGGCCGGGGTAGAAGAGAGACCCCATCCTGGAGACCGTAGCGCATGCGCAGTCAGAGCCCTGGCGGGAGGGGAAAGGGGGCCCGCCCGGGAGAGCTCGGCGCATGCGCAGTCAGACCCCGGGCAGGGGAGAAAGCGGGGGTCCGCTCGGGAGAGCGCAGCGCATGGGCAGTCGGAGCGCGCCCGCGCTCAGTATGTATGAAGCTTACTATGTGGCCAACCTGTAATAATCAGAATAATGATGGCATTCATTAAGCGCTTACTATGTGCAAATCAATGTTCTGAGCGCTAGGGGGTTACAAGGTGATCCGGTTGCCCCCCGTGGGGCTCACGGTCGTAATCCACATTTTACAGAGGAGGTAACTGAGGCCCAGAGAAGAGAAGTGACTTGCCCAAGGTCACACAGGTAACAAGCGGTGGTGCGGGATTCGAACCCCTGACGTCTGACTCCAAATCAATCAATCGTATTTATTGAGCGCTTACGGTGTGCAGAGCACTGTACTAAGCGCTTGGGAAGTAAAAGTTGGCTACGTATAGAGACAGTCCCTACCCAACAGTGGGCTCACAGTCTAAAAGGGGGAGACAGAGAACAAAACCAAACATACTAACAAAATAAAATAAACAGAATAGATATGTACAGGTAAAATAAATAAATAAATAAATAGAGTAATAAATATGTACAAATATATACATATATACAGGTGCTGTGGGGAAGGGAAGGAGGTAAGATGAGGGGATGGAGAGGGGGACTAGGGGGAGAGGAAGGAAGGGGTTCAGTCTGGGAAGGCCTCCTGGAGGAGGAGAGCTCTCAGTAGGGCCTTGAAGGGAGGAAGAGAGCTAGCTTGGCAGATGGGCAGAGGGAGGGCATTCCAGGCCCGGGGGATGACGTGAGCCGGGGGTCGATGGCGGGACAAGTGAGAACGAGGTACGGTGAGGAGATTAGCGGCAGAGGAGCGGAGGGTGCGGGGTGGGCTGTAGAAGGAGAGAAGGGAGGTGAGGTAGGAGGGGGCGAGGTGATGGAGATCCCTGAAGCCGAGGGTGAGGAGTTTCTGCCTAATGCGCAGATTGATTGGTAGCCACCGGAGATTTTTGTGGAGGGGAGCCCGGGCTCTTGCCACTGAACCACACTGCTTCTTTATACTCAACTATACTATAGTGTAATATACTATATAGTATCCTATTCCCAAACGCTTAGTACAGTACTCTACACACTGTAAGCGCTAAATAAATAAATACGATTGAATGAATGAATGAACGATACAGTCCCCAAAGCTGTATCTTCAGCCCTAGAGAGCGCGGCGCATATGCAGTCTAAGGCCGGGTGAGGGGTGGGAGGAGAAGGGAGATAGCTCTGCATATGCGTTTGCGGAGCCAGGGGCTGGGGGAGAAGCGGGGCGCATGCGCATTCGGAGCCTCGGCGAGGGGAAGAGGGGCCCCCGCCCTGGAGAGGGCGGAGCATGAGCAGTTGGAGTGCACCACGGAGGGCGGAGAAGGGAGGCCCGTCTTAGAGAGGGCGGTGCATACGCGGTCGGAGCCCGGGCCGGGGGAGAAGGGAGCTCCCGCCGTGGAGAGCGTAGCGCATGCTGAGTCAGAGCCCGGGCGGGAGGGGGAAAAGGGGGCCCGCCCGGGAGAGCGCGGCGCATGCGCATTTGGAGAGTGCACGCACTCACTATGTACGAAGCTTACTATGTTGCCAACTTGTAATAATAATAATGGCATTTATTAAGCCCTTACTATGTGCAAAGCACTATACTAAGCGCTGGGGAATTTACAAGGTGATCAGGTTGTCCCACGTGGGGCTCACCGTCTTAATCCCCATTTTACAGAGGAGGTAACTGAGGCCCAGAGAAGTGAAGTGACTTCCCCAAAGTCACACAGCTGACAAGTGGCAGAGGCGGGATTTGAACCGATGACCTCTGGCTTCAAATCCCGGGCTCTTTCCGCTGAGCCACGCTGCTTCCCAATTTCCCAAGCGCTTAGTACAGTGCTCTGCCCACAGTAAGCGCTCCATAAATACGACGGAATGAATGAATGAATGAAGCACTGTTCTAAGCACTGGGAGGTTACAAAGTGATCAGGTTGCCCCACGCGGGGCTCACTGTCTTCATCCTCATTTTACAGATGGAACTGAGACCCAGGGAAGTGAAGTGACTTGCCCAAATCAATCAATCAATCGTATTCATTGGGTGCTTACTGTGTGCAGAGCAATGTACTAAGCACATGGGAAGTACAAGTTGGCAACATATAGAGACAGTCCCTACCCAACAGTGGGCTCACAGTCTATAAGGGGGAGACAGAGAACAAAACCAAACATATTAACAAAATAAAATAAATAGAATAGATATGTACAAGTAAAATAAATAAATAAAACTAGAGTAATAAATATGTACAAACATATATACATATATACAGGTGCTATGGGGAAGGGAAGGAGGTAAGATGGAGAGGACGGCGTGGGGTACGAGGGGGAGAGGAAGGAGGGGACTCAGTCTGAGAAGGCCTCCTGGAGGAGGTGAGCTTTCAGTAGGGCCTTGAATGGAGGAAGAGAGCTAGCTTGGCGGATGTGCGGAGGGAGGGCATTCCAGGCCAGTGGAATGACGTGGGACGGGTGTCGACGGCGAGAGAGGCGAGAATGAGGCACGGTGAAGAGATTAGCGGCAGAGGATCGGAGGGTGTGGGCTGCGCTGTAGAAGGAGAGAAGGGAGGTGAGGTAGGCGGGGGCGAGGTGATGGAGAGCCTTGAAGCCGAGAGTGTGGAGTTTCTGCCTAATGCGCAGATTGGTAGCCACTCGAGATTTTTGTGGAGGGGAGTAATGGGCCCAGAGCGTTTCTGGACAAAGACGATCCGGGCAGCGGCGTGAAGTATGGATTGAAGTGGTGAGGGACACGAAGATGGGAGATCAGAGAGGAGGCTGATGCAGTAGTCCAGACGGGATAGGATGAGAGCTTGAACTGGCAGGGTAGCGGTTTGGATGGAGAGGAAAGGGCGGATCTTGGCGATGTCGCGGAGCCGAGACCGGCAGGTTTTGGTGACGGCTCGGATGTGAGGGGTGAATGAGAGAGCGGAGTCGAGGATGACACCAAGGTTGCGGGCTTGTGAGACGGGAAGGACGGTTTTGCCGTCAACAGTGATGGGAAAGTCAGGGAGAGGGCAGGGTTTGGGAGGGAAGACAAGGAGTTCGGTCTTGGACATGTTGAGTTTTAGGTGGCGGGCAGACATCCAGATGGAGATGTCCTGAAGGCAGGAGGAGATGCGAGCCTGGAGGGAGGGGGAGAGAGCAGGGGCAGAGATGTAGATTTGGGTGTCATCGGCGTAGAGATGATAGTTGAAGCCGTGGGAGAGAATGAGGTCATCAAGGGAGTGAGTGTAGATCGAAAACAGAAGGGGACCGAGAACTGATCCTTGTGGAACCCCCACAGTAAGGGGATGGGACGGGGAGGAGGAGCCTGCAAAAGAGACTGAGAATGAACGACCGGAGAGATAAGGGGAGAACCAGGAGAGGATGGAGTCGGTGAAGCCAAGGTTGGATAGCGAAGTCACACAAATGAGAAGTGCGTCCAACAAATACCCACATCAGAGCAGAAGGACCTGCTTTCTGGGCGGCCCTGACGTGCCCAGAGATGGCTTTGCAGGCCAGCCACTTACTTGGATCCCGGAGGAGTTGGGCCACGATGGACTAGGGACGCCTTTCGCCATTAGAAACGCCTCCGGTCGCACGGCTCCCGATCAGCGTGGCTGAGGCTCAGCTCCACCATCCCCGATTCTACCTCTGGGCACACAACAAGCTCAACTTGATCGCTTCAGGGCCCCCCCTCTGCCTACGGGCACAGAGCATGGTCAGTGTCCCCACCACATTGCCACTGCTTTGACTGCAGGCACAGAGTACAGTCAGCATGCCCACCGCATGGCCACCACTCTGCCTGCAGGCACAGAGCGTGGACAGTGTGCCCACCAATCAATCAATCCATCTATCTATCGTATTTATTGAGCGCTTACTGCGTGCAGAGCACTGTACTAAGCGCCTGGGAAGTACAAGTTGGCAACATATAGAGACAGTCCCTACACAACAGTGGGCTCACAATCTAAAAGGGGGAGACAGAATGAAACCAAACATACTAACAAAATAAAATAAATAGAACAAATACGTACAAGTAAAATAAATACATAAATAGAGTAATAAATACGAACAAACATATATATATACAGGTGCTGTGGGGAAGGGAAGGAGGTAAGATGGGGGGATGAAGAGGGGGACGAGGGGGAGAGGAAGGATGGGGCTCAGTCAGGGAAGGCCTCCTGGAGGAGGTGAGCTCTCAGTAGGACCTTGAAGGGAGGAAGAGAGCTAGCTTGGCGGATGGGCAGAGGGAGGGCATTTCAGGCCCGGGGGATGACGTGGGCCGGGGGTCGATGGCGGGACAGGCTAGAACGAGGCACGGTGAGGAGATTAACGGCAGAAGAGCGGAGGGTGCGTGCTGGGCTGTAGAAGGAGAGAAGGGATTTGAGGTAGGAGGGTGCGAGGTGATGGAGAGCCTTGAAGCCGAGGGTGAGGAGTTTCTGCCTGATGCGCAGATTGATTGGTAGCCACTGGAGATTTTTGTGGAGGGGGGCAACATGCCCAGAGCATTTCTGGACAAAGACAATCCGGGCAGCAGCATGAAGTATGGATTGAAGTGGGGAGAGACATGAGGATGGGAGATCAGAGAGAAGGCTGATACAGTAGTCCAGATGGGATAGGATGAGAGCTTGAACGAGCAGGGTAGCGGTTTGGATGGAGAGGAAAGGGCGGATCTTGGCAATGATGCCAGGGGGCTGTGGCTGTAGGGCTTCAGGCAGACTGAACAGGCAATTGTGGGAGGGGGTCCTCAGGACTCACTCAGGCCTCCTCTGTGGATGGACAGAAAAACCTTGGTCTTATAGGAGCGAAGTGACACTGGAGCGTTTCCTCTGGTCCCAGCCCATGGACATTTAGAGCTCTGGACCCTGGTCTTGAGGTACCTGAATTAGCAATCCCACGAGTCCGATCGGGACACATGTGTTTCAAGGAAAACCAGTGCTCAAAGCTGGGTGTGGAGTGGTGAGGCGGGGGAATGCAGGGAAAGCAAAGTTGGTGGGGGGAGCACAGACAACCTAGTTTTGCCAACTACCCTGTTGGCAAATTAGTGTACCCTGTCCCAGCCAATTCCCACACTACACTAACTTGCGGGCGAAGGGAGTAACAGAGAGGGCGCCATCTGCTGGCCGGGTCCGCGAGCTGCAGAGAAATCCCTTGCCCCAAACCGGGCCCCGTCTGATTGGGGGGGTGGTCCAGGAGGTGATACGAGGGCGCCGTTTTATGACCGAGCCCAGGAGCTTCTGCAGAATTCCGGACCCCAGCATATACGAAGTCACCAGTTGATTGGGGGGGAAAGGGAGGAGCAGGGAGGCGCCCTCTGCGGGCCCAGAAACAATACTGCATGTCGGGCCACGTCCCCAGCCTATCCCCGCCTTGCCCTGAAAGGCCTGTGGGCCGTGAAGAGCTGCGACGGCACTCTCTGCTGGCCGAACCTAGGAGCTGCAAGAATGGCCCGGCTGCAGCCGTTCCCCAGTCTCCGCTCAATTAAGGAGAGGGGCGTAATCGGGAAGAGCTGCGAGGGCGTCCTCTGCCGGCCGAGCTCACGAGCTGCAGGAGAATCCCCGACCCCATCCACTTCCCAAGAACCAGTTGATTGGGTGGACCCGGAGTGGCTGCGAGGGCTCCCCTCCTGGCCGACCTCGCAAGCTTCAGGAGAAAACCTGAACTCAGAGAATCCCGAAGCAGGTGATTTGGAGGGCGGGTGTAGCTGAGAGGTCGTCTTCAGCTGATCGAGTCCGAGAGCTGCAGAGGAATCCAAAGACCCATCCAATCCCTGTACACCAATGATTTGGGGGCGACAGGAGAAACTGCGAGGGTGCTACCTGCTGTCCGGGCCCGTGAGTTCAGGGAAATCCCTTGCCCCAACAGATATGCGCCCCACTGAATTTTGGGGTGAAGAGAAGACCTACAAGGGAGTCCTTTGATGGCCGAGCTAGCCAGCTGCCTGTGAATCCCGGACCCCAGCCAACCCAAAAGTACTGGGCTATTGGGGGAAAATGGAGGAGCAGCGAGGGCGCCCTCTGCTGGCCGACCTCTCGAGCTGCAGGGGCTTCCCCGAACCCAGCCACTCCCCAAGCACCAGTAGCTTGGGGAGAAAGGGAGTTCGTTTTTGTGCTTCCCCTGCTGCCCGACCTCGCAAACTTCAGGAAAATCTCTTACCTAAGCTGATCCCCAAGCACCGTTTGATTTGAATTGTTCGGGAAAATCCAGGAGGGCGCCCTCTGTTGACCAAGTCTGAGAGTTGCAGGGGAATACCCTATCCCAGCCAATCCCCGCACTACACCAATTTGCGGGCAAAGGGAGTAACAGAAAGGCCACATCGCGTGCTTGGGGATTGGCGGGGATCGGGGATACTCCTGCAGCTCGCAAGATCGGCCAGCAGATGAAGCCCTGGCAACTCTTTCCGTTTCCCCCACTCTCCATAAATGAGTCGAGTGTGGTGATCGGCTGGAGCCGGGGAAGGGCCTGCAGCTCCTCGGCAGCTCTCGCAGCTCCTCACGGCCCACACCCCATTCAGTGGAGGGCGGGGATTAGCTGGGGCCGGGGCCCGTAATGCAGTGTCCTGGATGGGTCAGCAGAGGGCGCCGTCCCTACTCCTCCCGATCCTCCCAATCAACTTTTGCTTGAGGATTGGCTGGGGTCGGAGATTCTTCTGCAGCTCGCGAGCTCGGCCAACAGAAGACACCATCACAACTCTTCCTGTTTCCCCCCTCTCCTTTATGATTGGGTAGTGGGGATCGGCTGGAGCCAGGGAACGTCCTGTAGCTCCTGGGTTTGGCCAAGGGAGGCCCCCATCGAAACTCCTCCCGGCCCCACCAAATTCAGTGGATCACGGGGTTGGATGAGATCTGGGCCTGTCCTGCAGTGAACTAGGTGGGTCAGTAGGTGGCGACATCGAATCTCCTCCCTTGTTCCCAAATTAACTGGTGCTTCGGGATTGGCAGGGGTTGGGGATTCTCCTGCAGCTCGCCAGATAGGCCATCAGAGGACGCGATCGCAGCTCTTCCCGTTTCGCCCTCCTCTTTACATGAGAGGAGCGTGGGGATTGGTTCGATACACGGACCCTCCGGCAGCTCCTGGGATCGGTCAACAGAGAGCGCACTCGCTGGACCTCTCTCCCCGACATTCAGTGGAGTGCGGGGAATGGCTGTGTCCGTGGCCCGACCTGCAGGGCTCTGTGTGGGCCAGCAGAGGGCGCCCTCGTATCTCCTCCCGTTCCCCGCAATCAACTGGTGCTTGGGGATTGGCTGGGGTCGGGGATTCTCCTGCAGCTCGCCAGCTCGGCCAGCAGAGAACGCCCTCGCAGCTCTTACCACTTCCCCCCTATCCTCAACTGAGTGGAGCGTAGGGATCTGTTGGAACCAGAGACCCTCCTCGAGCTGCTGGGCTCGGCCAACAGAGGGAGCCCGCGCATCACCTCACGGCCCACACCCCATTCAGTGGGGCGCAGATTAGTTGGGGCAAGGGGTTTCTCTGCAGCTCGCGGGCCCGGCCAGCAGATGGCTCCCTCGAAGATAATCCCGTCGCCCCCAAATTAGTGTAGTGCGGGGATTGTCTGAGACCTAGTATTCCCCTGCAGCTCTTAGACTCGATCAGCAGTCGGCGACCTCTCAGCTTCTCCCGTCCAGTACAAATAAACGGGTGCTTGGGGATTAGCTGAGGTCAGGTTACCACCTGATGGTCGCGAGGTCTGCCAGCAGGGGGCGACATCGCAGCTCCTCCAATTAGACCCAATCAACTGGTGCTTGGGGAGTGGTTAGCGTCGCGGATTCTTCTGCAGCTTGAGATCTCGGCAAGCCGAGGACGACCTCGCAGCTCTTTCTGTTTTCCCCCCTCTCCTCAACTTAGTGGAGAGTGGGTATCTTCCGGAGCCAGGGACCGTCCTGCGTCTCGTAGGCTCGGCCCACCGAGGGCGCCCTCGTATCACCTCCCGGCCCACTTCCCATTCAGTGGGGCGCGGATTGGTTTGGGCAAGGCATTTCTCTGCAGCAGGCGAGACCGGCCAGCAGATGGCGCCCTCGCGGTTAATCCCATTGCCCGCAAATTAGTGTAGTGCGGGGATAGCCTGGCACCGGGGATTCCCCTGCAGCTCTTAGACTCGATCAGCAGTGGGCGTGCTCTCAGCTTCTCAATTAATCAATCAATCAATCAATCGCATTTATTGAGCGCTTTCTGTGTTCAGAGCACTGTACTAAGCGCTTGGGAACTACAAATTGGCAACATATAGAGACAGTCCCTACCCAACAGTGGGCTCACAGTCTAAAAGGGGGAGACAGAGAACAAAACCAAACGTACTAACAAAATAAAATATATAGAATAGATATGTACAGGTAAAATAAATAAATAAATAAATAAATAGAGTAATAAATATGTAAAAACATATATACATATATGCAGGTGCTGTGGGGAAGGGAAGGAGGGAAGATGGGGGGATGGAGAGGGAGACGACGAGGAGAGGAAGGAAGGGCATCAGTCTGGGAAGGCCTTCTGGAGGAGGTGAGCTCTCAGTAGGGCCCCTCCCCTCCACATCAACAGGTGCTTGGGGATTGGCTGAGGTCGGGTTTTCTCTTGAAACTCCCGAGGTCGGCCAGCAGGGGGCGCCCTCGCAGCTCCTCGGGTTCCACCCAATCAACTGGTGCTTGGGTAGTGGTCAAGTTCGGGGACCCTCCTGCAGCTCGCGAGCTCGGCCAGCAGACGAAGCCCTCGCAATTCTTTCCGTTTTCCCGCTGTCCTTAAATGAGTGGTGTGTGGGGATCGGCTGGAGCCAGACGTTGCTGTAGCTCCTGGGCTCGGCCGGCAGAACGCGCCCTCGCTGCTCTTCACGGCCCACACGCCATTCAGTGGAGTGCGGGGATTGACTCGGGCCATGGCCCGACCTGCAGTGCTCTGTGTGGGCCAGCACAGGGAGCCCTCGTTTTTCCTCCCGTTGCTCCCAATCAAGTGGTGCTTGGGGATTGGCTGGGGTCGGGGATTCTCCTGCAATTCGCGAGCTCGGCCAACAGAGGACGCCCTCGCAGATCTTACCGTGTCGCCCCTCTCCTCAACTAAGTGGAGCGTAGGGATCTGCTGGGGCCGGGGTCCGTACTGCAGTCCTGGACTCGCCCGGCAGATGGCGTCCTCACAATTAATCCCGTCGCCCCCAAATTAATGTAGTGTGGAGATTGGCTGGGACCGGGTATTACCCTGTAGCTCTTAGACTCGGTCAGCAGAGGGCACCCTCTCAGCTTCAACCAACCCGCCAAAACAACCGATACTTGGGGAACGGCTGAGGTTGGGGATCTCCTGAAGTTGGTGAGGGTGGCCAGGTGGGATCGCACTAAAAGCTCCTCCCGTTCCCCCCAACCAACGGGTACTTGGGGATTGGCTGGGGTCGGGGATACTCCTGCAGCTCGTGAGGTCGGCTAGCAGGGAGCGATCTCGCAGCTCCTCCTTTTCCCCCCAATAAACTGGAGCTTGTGGATTGGCTGAGGTCGGGGACTCTCCTGAAGCTCGCGAGCTCGTTCAGCAGAGGACGTCCTCGCCACTCTTCCCGATCCCCCCCCCCCTCCTTAAATGAGTGGAGCCTGGGAATCGGCTGGAGCCGGGGACATTCCTGCGGCTCCTGAGCCTGCCAGCAGAGGGCGCCCTCGCAGCTCCTCACGACCCACACTTCATTCAGTGGAGTGCGGGGATAGGCTTGGGCCGTGGACCGATCTGCAGTGTTCTGTGTGGGCCAGCAGATGGCGCCCTCGCAGTTAATCACGTGGTCCCCCAATTAGTGTATTGAGGGGATTGGTTGGAACCGGGTAGTCCCCTGCAGCCCTTAGATTCGGTCAGCAGAGGTCGCCCTCTCAGCTTCCCCCGACCCCTCCAAATCAACCGGGGCTTGGAAATCGGCTGAAGCTGGGGATTCTCCTGACGTTCGTGAGTTTGGACGGCAGGGGCCACAATAAAAGCTCCTCCCGTTCCCGCCAAGCAATTGGTATTTGGGGATTGGCTGGGGTCGGGGATACTCCTGCAGCTCGCGGGTCCTGCCAGCAGATGGCACCCTCACATCTCCTCCATTTCCCCCCAGTATACTGGGGCTTGTGGATTGGCTGGGGTCGGGGATTGTCCTGCAGCTCGCGAACTCGGCCAGCAGAGGGCGCCCTCGCAGGTCTTCCCTTCCCTGGGTAAGCAGAGGGCGCTGTCCCTAGTCCTCCCGTTCATCCCAATCAACATTTGCTTAAGGATTGGCTGGGTTCGGAGATTCTCCTGAAGCTTGCGAGGTCGGCCTCGCAAGAACGCCCTCACAGCTCTTCATGTCTCCCCCACTCTCCTTTATGATTGGATCGTGGGGATCGGCTGGAGCCTGGGAACGTCCTGTAGCTCCTGGGCTTGGCCAAGAGAAGGACCCCTCGAAGCTCCTCCCGGCCCCCCCCCCCAGTTTCAGTGGAGCACGGGGTTGGCTGGGTTCTGGGCCTGTCCTTCAGTGAACTAGTTGAGTCAGTAGGGGGCGACATCGCATCTCCTCCCTTTCCCCCCGAATCAACTGGTGCTTCGGGATTGGCTGGGGAATCTCCTGCAGCTCGCGAGCTCTGCCAGCAGAGAAAGCCCTCGCAGCTCATACCGTTTCCCCCCCTCCTCAACTGAGTGGAACGTAGGGATCTGTTGGAGCCAGGGACCGTCCTCGAGCTGCTGGGCTCGGCCAACAGAGGGAGCCCGCGCATCACCTCACGGCCCACACCCCATTCAGTGGAGCGCGGATTAGTTTGGGCAAGGGGTTTCTCTGCAGTTTGCGGGACCGGCCAGCAAATGGCGCCCTCGCAGTTAATCCCGTCACCCCCAGATTAGTGTAGTGTGGGGATTGCCTGGGAGCGGATATTCCCCTGCAGCTCTTAGACTCGATCAGCGGTGGGCTACCTCTCAGCTTCTCCCGTCTCCTACAAATGAACTGGTGCTTGGGGATTAGCTGAGGTCGGGTTTTCTCCTGATGCTCGCGAGGTCGGCCAGCAGGGGGCGTCCTCGCAGCTCCTACAATTCCACCCAATCAACTGTTGCTTGGGGACTGGTTAGGGTGGTGGATTCTCCTGCAGCTCGAGATTTCGGCCAGGAGAGGACGCCCTCGCAGCTCTTACCGCTTCCCCCCGATCCTCAACTGAATGGAGCGTAGGGATCTGTTGGAGCCAAGGACCATCCTCCAGCTCCTGGGCACGGCCAAAAGAGGGACCCCGCGCAGTTAATCCCATCGCCCCCAAATTAGTGTAGTGAAGGGTTTGGTTGGGCCCGGGTATTCCCCGGCAGCCCTTAGGCTCGGTCAGCAGAGGGCGCCCTCTCAGCTTCCACCGACCCCTCCAAATCAACCGGGGCTAGGAAATCGGCTGAAGTTGGGGATTCTCCTGGCGTTCGCAGGTTGGACGGCAGGGGGCGCAATAAAAGCTCCTCCCGTTCCCCCCAAGCAATTGGTACTTGGAGATTGGCTGGGGTCGGGGATACTCCTGCAGCTTGCGGGCTCTGCCAGTAGATGGCGCCCCTGCAGATCCTCCATTTCCCCCGATTATACTGGGGCTTGTGGATTGGCTGCAGTCGGGAATTGTCCTGCAGCTCGCGAACTCGTCCAGCAGAGGGCGCCCTCGCAGGTCTTCCCTTCCCCCTCATTCAGTGGGGAGCGGATTGGTGACTACAGGGGTGTTCGCTGCTGTTCACGGGCCCGGACAGTCGATGGCGCCTTCGCAGTCTCTCCGGTCTCCCCCAAATCACTGGAGTGCGGGGATTGGATGGGGCCTGGGATTCC